>NC_134490.1:86375875-86390875 GCF_040206685.1 Ascaphus truei
CGCGGCGCCAAGTGAGAAGATGGCGGCGGCCGGAAGTAGAGGTAGGTGTCGCGTGTGTGTCGCTCTAGGTGACGTGTGTGTGTGTGTGTGACACTGTGTGTGTGTGTGTGACAGTGTGTGTGTGTGTCGCCCCCCCTGCCTTTCACCCCCCCTGCCTTCACGCCCCCCCTGCCTTCACGCTCCCCCTGCTTTCACGCCCCCCTGCCTTTCACGCCCCCCCTGCCTTTCACCGCCCCCCCCCCTGCCTTTCACGCCCCCCCCCTGCCTTTCACGCCCCCCCCCCCGCCTTTCACGCCCCCCCTGCCTTTCACGCCCCCCCCTGCCTTTCACGCCCCCCCCTGCCTTTCACGCCCCCCCCCCCCCTGCCTTTCACACGCCCCCCCTGCCTTTCACACGCCCCCCCTGCCTTTCACGCCCCCCCCGGGTATATCAGCTAGTATCTACTATATATTTCAGAAAGCACTGTATGTCTGCGTCCCAAGGCCCAATCGCATAGGACCTTGGGCCTGTCACTCCGGCTCAGGCCATGCCCGCCCCCGCACACCTCTCATTGGCCTGTGTCCAACACCAATGCCACACTGTCCCACCCCTCACTGACTCTCATTGGCCTGCGTCCAATGCCCGCCCCCGCACACCTCTCATTGGCCTGCGTCCAACACCAATGCCACACTGTCCCACCCCTCACTGAGCTTTGGGAACGCTTTGCATTTGCAGCACCTAATCCTCTAATCCTCAACCTTCACTGCTCTGGGGCCACGCTTCACAGCTATCAAAACCCTCACCATCTGCTACCACAGACTGCCGAATCAGGTACAGAATCAGCTACACACAACGCACGATACACCAAACACTGCACACACACATTCACACAACACCAAACACTGCAGACACTGCACACACACACATTCACACAACACCAAACACTGCAGACTGCCCCTTCAAAACACCACCCTCGCCCCACCCCCCCGGTCCACGACTCAGATCTCCCCCCCGCTACCGCGACCCTCCCATCTCCCGCTAAACAACATGCCCCACCGGCTACCTACTCACTTCGCAGCGGCCCGCACGGAGCTCTTCCCAGCACATGCGCACGCCTGCGGCCCTGCACGCCACACATCTCCCGGACCGCTACCGCGCCCCTCCCATCCCATCCCGCACTGACCTCTTCCCACCACATGCGCACGCCCGCGGCCTGCACGCCACACATCTCCGGCCGCACGGAGCTCTTCACAACGCCAGCGGCCTGCACGGAGCTCTTCCCTGCACATGCGCACGGCCGCGGCCTGCACGCCACACATCTCCGGCCGCACGGAGCTCTTCCCAGCACATGCGCACGGCCGCGGCCTGCACGCCACACATCTCTGGCCCGCACGGACCTCTTCCCAGCACATGCGCACGCCTGCGGCCTGCACGCCACACATCTCCGGCCCGCACGGAGCTCTTCCCAGCACATGCGCACGCCTGCGGCCTGCACGCCACACATCTCCGGACCGCTACCGCGCCCCTCCCATCCCATCCCGCACTGACTCTTCCCTGCACATGCGCACGGCCGCGGCCTGCACGCCACACATCTCTGGCCCGCACGGACCTCTTCCCAGCACATGCGCACGCCTGCGGCCTGCACGCCACACATCTCCGGACCGCTACCGCGCCCCTCCCATCCCATCCCGCACGGAGCTCTTCACAACGCCAGCGGCCTGCACGGAGCTCTTCCCCACCACATGCGCACGCCCGCGGCCTGCACGCCACACATCTCCCTCCCGCTACCGCGCCCCTCCCATCTCCAGCTAAACAACATGGCCACCGGCTACCCGAGCGCACCGCTGCGGCCTGCACGCCACACATCTCCGCCCGCACGGAGCTCTTCAGAACGCCTGCGCACGGCCGCGGCCTGCACGCCACACATCTCCAGCCCGCTACCGCGCCCCTCCCATCTCCCGCTAAACAACATGGCCACCGGCTACCCCAGCGCACGCCCGAGGCCTGCACGCCACACATCTCCGGCCCGCTACTCCCCCCCTTCCCAACGCCTCCCCCCCCTTCCCACCGCCTCCCCCCCTTCCCATCGCCTCCCCCCCCTTCCACCGCCTCCCCCCCCTTCCCACCGCCTCCCCCCCCCTCCCACCGCCTCCCCCCCCTTCCCACCGCCTCCCCCCCCCTTCCCACCGCCTCCCCCCCCCTTCCCACCGCCTCCCCCCCCTTCCCACCGCCTCCCCCCCCCTTCCCACCGCCTCCCCCCCCCCTTCCCACCGGCTCCCCCCCCCCTTCCCACCGCCTCCCCCCCCCCTTCCCACCGCCTCCCCCCACCTTCCCACCGCCTCCCCCCCCGCCCACCGCCTCCTCCCCCCTCCCACCGCCTCCCCCCTCCCACCGCCTCCCCCCCCCTCCCCACCGCCTCCCCCCCCCTTCCCACCGCCTCCCCCCCCTTCCCACCGCCTCCCCCCCCTTCCCACCGCCTCCCCCCCCCTTCCCACCACTTCCCCCCCCCTCCGCTCCCCTTTCCCCCCCTCCGCTCCCCTTTCCCCCCCCTCCGCTCCCCTTTCCCCCCTCCGCTCCCCTTTCCCCCCCCTCCGCTCCCCTTTTCCCCCCCCCTCTGCTCCCCTTTCCCCCCCCCTCCGCTCCCCTTTCCCCCCCCCTCCGCTCCCCTTTCCCCCCCCCCTCCGCTCCCCTTTCCCCCCCCCCTCCGCTCCCCTTTCCCCCCCCTCCGCTCCCCTTTCCCCCCCCCTCCGCTCCCCTATTCCCCCCCCTCCGCTCCCCTTTTCCCCCCCCTCCGCTCCCCTTTCCCCCCCCACCGCTCCCTTTCCCCCCCCCTCTGCTCCCCTTTTCCCCCCTCTGCTCTCCTTTTCCCCCCCTCTGCTCCCCTTTCCCCCCCCCCTCCGCTCCCCTTTCCCCCCCCCCTCCGCTCCCCTTCCCCCCCTCCGCTCCCCTTTTCCCCCCCTCCGCTCCCCTTTTCCCCCCCTCCGCTCCCCTTTCCCCCCCCCCTCCGCTCCCCTTTCCCCCCCCCCCTCTGCTCCCCTTTTCCCCCCCCTCCGCTCCCCTTTTCCCCCCCCTCCGCTCCCCTTCCCCCCCCCTCCCGCTCCCCCTTCCCCCCCTCCGCTCCCCTCCCCTCAGCTCCCCTCCCCCCCTCCGCTCCCCTCCCCCCCCTCCGCTCCCTCCCCCCCCTCCGCTCCCCATCCCCCCCCCTCCGCTCCCCTCCCCCCCTCCGCTCCCCATCCCCCCCCCCTCCGCTCCCCTCCCCCCCCCCTCCGCTCCCCATCCCCCCCTCCGCTCCCCATCCCCCCCCCTCCGCTCCCATCCCCCCCCCTCCGCTCCCCATCCCCCCCCCTCCGCTCCTCATCCCCCCCCCTCCGCTCCCCATCCCCCCCCCACATCTCCCTCCGCTACCGCGCCCCTCCCATCTCCCGCTAAACAACATGGCCACCGGCTACCCCAGCGCACGCCCGAGGCCTGCACGCCACACATCTCCGGCCCGCTACTCCCCCCCTTCCCAACGCCTCCCCCCCCTTCCCACCGCCTCCCCCCCTCCCCACCGCCTCCCCCCCCCTTCCCACCGCCTCCCCCCCCCCTTCCCACCGGCTCCCCCCCCTTCCCACCGCCTCCCCCCACCCTTCCCACCGCCTCCCCCCCCGCCCACCGCCTCCTCCCCCCTCCCACCGCCTCCCCCCCCCCTCCCACCGCCTCCCCCCCTTCCCACCGCCTCCCCCCCCCTTCCCACCGCCTCCCCCCCCTTCCCACCACCTTCCCCCCCTTCCCACCGCCTCCCCCCCTTCCCACCGCCTCCCCCCCCCCTTCCCACCGCCTCCCCCCCCCTTCCCACCGCCTCCCCCCCCTTCCCACCGCCTCCCCCCCCCTTCCCACCGCCTCCCCCCCCTTCCACCGCCTCCCCCCCCTTCCACCGCCCCCCCCCCCCTGCCTCCCCCCCCCCTCCCCCCTGCCTCCCCCCCCCCTTCCCACCGCCTCCCCCCCCCCCCTTCCCACCGCCTCCCTCCCTTCCCACGCCTCCCCCCCCTTCCCACCGCCTCCCCCCCTTCCCACCGCCTCCCACCGCTTCCCACCGCCTCCCACCCCCCGCCTTCCCACCGCCTCCCACCCACGCCTCCCCCTTCCCACCACCTCACCCCTCCTCCCCCTTCCCACCACCTCACCCCTCCTCCCCCTTCCCACCACCTCACCCCTCCTCCCCTTCCCACCACATCCCCCCTTCTCCCCCTTCCCACCACCTCACCCCTTCTCCCCCTCCCCACCACCTCCCCCTTCTCACCACCTCCCCCCTCCTCCCCCTTCCCACCACTTCCCCCCTTCTCCCCTTCCCCCCCCCCGCTCCCCCTTTCCCCCAACCCCTCCGCTCCCCTTTCCCCCCCTCCGCTCCCCTTTCCACCCCCCTCCGCTCCCCTTTCCCCCCCCCCCTCCGCTCCTCTTTCCCCCCCCCCTCCGCTCCCCTTTCCCCCCCCCTCCGCTCCCCTTTCCCCCCTCCGCTCCTCTTTCCCCCCCCCTCCGCTCCCCTTTCCCCCCCCCTCCGCTCCCCTTTCCCCCCCCTCTGCTCCCCTTTCCCCCCCCCCTCCGCTCCCCTTTCCCCCCCCTCCGCTCCCCTTTCCCTCCGCTCCCCTTCCCCCCTCTCCGCTACCCTTCCCCCCCCCCTCCGCTCCCCTTCCCCCCCCCTCCGCTCCCCTTCCCCCCTCCGCTCCCCTTCCCCCCCCCTCCGCTCCCCTTTCCCCCCCTGCTCCCCTTTCCCCCCCCCCGCTCCCCTTTCCCCCCCCTCCGCTCCCCTTTCCCTCCGCTCCCCTTCCCCCCCCTCCGCTCCCCTTCCCCCCCCCCTCCGCTCCCCTTCCCCCCCCCTCCGCTCCCCTTTCCCCCCCTCCGCTCCCCTTTCCCTCCGCTCCCCTTCCCCCCCCTTCCGCTCCCCTTCCCCCCCCCTCCGCTCCCCTTTCCCCCCCCTTCGCTCCCCTTTCCCCCCCCCTCCGCTCCCCTTCCCCCCCTCCGCTCCCCTTCCCCCCCCTCCGCTCCCCTTCCCCCCCCCTCCGCTCCCCTTTCCCCCCCCCCCTCCGCTCCCCTTTCCCCCCCTCCGCTCCCCTTTCCCCCCTTCGCTCCCCTTTCCCCACCCGCTCCCCTTTCCCCCCCCTCCGCTCCCCTTTCCCTCCGCTCCCCTTCCCCCCCCCCTCCGCTCCCCTTCCCCCCCCCTCCGCTCCCCTTTCCCCCCCCCTCCGCTCCCCTTCCCCCCCCTCCGCTCCCCTTCCCCCCCCCCTCCGCTCCCTTCCCCCCCCTCCGCTCCCCTTCCCCCCCCCTCCGCTCCCCTTCCCCCCCCCCTCCGCTCCCCTTTCCCTCCGCTCCCCTTCCCCCCCCCCCTCCGCTCCCTTCCCCCCCCCCCCTCCGCTCCCCTTCCCCCCCCTCCGCTCCCCTTCCCCCCCCCCTCCGCACCCCTTTTCCCCCCTCCGCTCCCCTTTCTCCCCCCCTCCGCTCCCCTTTCTCCCCCCTCCGCTCCCCTTCACCCCTTTTTCCCCTTCACCCCCCCTCCCCTCCACCCCTTTTTCCCCTCCCACCCCCTCCCACACTTCCACCCCTTCCCCCCCCCTCCTCTAACCCTTCCCCCCTCCTCCTCTAACCCTTCCCCCCTTCCCCCCTCCTCCTCTAACCCTTCCCCCCTCCTCCTCTAACCCTTCCCCCCTCCTCCTCCTCTAACCCTTCCCCCCTCCTCCTCCACCCCTTGCCCCCCTCCTCCACCCCTTGCCCCCCTCCACCCCTTGCCCCCCTCCACCCCTTGCCCCCCTCCTCCACCCCTTGCCCCCCTCCACCACCCCTTGCCCCCCTCCACCACCCCCTCCTCCCTTTCCCGCCACCCTTCGCCTTCCTGCCCGCCTTACCACCTCCCCACCCCCGCCTTTGCCTTTCACCCGCCCCTTACTCCGGCCGCCTCTGCCTTTCACCCACCGCCTCACAGCCGCTGCACGCACTCAACAGACACCCGCCACACTCGACACATACCTGCCGCCACACACACCTGCTGCCCCCCGCCCCTACGCACCGACATCACTGACCCACCGCCTCACACCCTAGCAGGACCCCCACTCACAGACAGCACTCACAACCCACGCGCCACCCGCCGCCTCACACCCTAGCAGGACCCCCACTCACAGACAGCACTCACAACCCACGCGCCACCCGCCGCCTCACACCCTAGCAGGACCCCCACTCACAGACAGCACTCACAACCCACGCACCACCTGCCGCCTCACACCCTAGCAGGACACACGCCTCACATTTTTACATCACTTATGGCACCAAAATATACATTGTACTGTGGTGTGGTTACAATAAACCATTTTTATACAACATCGTATTACATTTTCTTCCATCTTTCTTTTCAATATTATTATCCAACCTTTACAACAAATACTCACCTATTGTTCCACCATTTATAAATAATACTACCTATTACGCATTTACATCCCGGGCAACGCGGGTCTCTCAGCTAGTATATATATATATATATATATATATTAACAGTGTTCGACAAACCTATACATTTGCACGCCCCGGGCGAGTGGATTTAACATCGTGGCGAACTCCTATTGGCCCAAGGCAGCACACGTGTGGTACTAGGTGGTTTTTGAAATGAACGGGAGGTGAGCGGGAGGTGAGGGAAGGTGAGCGGGAGGTGACAGGAAGGTGAGTGGAGGGAGCGGGAGGTGAGTGGAGGCAGCGGCAGGTGAGTGGAGGCAGCGGCAGGCTGCCCTGCTCACTGCCTGTCCCCGTGCCGGGGAGGTGAGTGGAGCGGGAGGTGAGTAGAGGGAGCGGGAGGTGAGTGGAGGCAGCGGCAGGCTGCCCTGCCCACTGCCTGTCCCCACGCCGGGGAGGGAGTTGAGCGGGAGGAGGTGAGTGGCGAGGGAGGTGAGTGGAGCGGGAGGTGGAGGGAGGTGAGTGGAGCGGGAGGTGAGTGGAGCGGGAGGTGAGTGTGATGGGGGGAGAGGACAGAGAGAGAGAGAGGTGTGTGTGTGTGTGTGTGTGTTTCCCTGTGTGTCCTTTGGCCCGTCACTCCGCCTCAGGCCAATGAGAGGTGTGCGGGGGCGGGCGGGCCAAGGGACCAATGAGATTGCCGCTAGGGACGCAGACATACAGTGCTTTCAGAAATATATAGTAGATATAGATATACATACACACACTTCAGCCCACTGTCTGGTGTTATACTGGTATTTGCCTACCTGACAACTACTTCTGGGTTACCCGTGTGATATTGATCCACTCCTGGTCTTGCATTCCTATTTGCTGGTTTATTACAACTGTGGTATAATACACTAAGTCAGGGGGCCCCAATTCCAGTCCCAAGACCCCCCTAACAGGTCAGGTTTTCAGGATATCCCAGCTTCAGCACACGTGGCTCAATCTTTGGGTCAGTGAAAGACTGAGCCACTGATTGAGCCACCTGTGCTGAAGCTGGGGCTGATTGAGCCACCTGTGCTGACACAGGGGTTGATTGAGCCACCTGTGCTGACACAGGGACTGATTGACCCCCCACAAATTTTATATTCAAAAAGAAGTTATATTAGTTGAACAGTGTTATGTTGAAATGTATTGAAATAAAATCAATGCACCTTAACCAGTTATACAGATGTCATGCAAACTACATTTTGCGCTTGGAGAATATTTCCATAAAAACGCAGTAAAACAAAAGCACAAATTGTTTCTGTTTGTCCATTTAATGCCCGTGCTGATAAATATGTTAACATTTTGATTTTATTATGTTTATTTTCTTTTAGTATTCTGAGCCAGGAGTTCTGGATTCTGCAAAGCAACTACGAGCCTCCGAGTGAAGACCCACTCATAAAGTCCCGTTTGAGAAAGCGCAACTTCTGCGTGAAACGCGTGGGAGGACACACTCTGTTTAGAGACTGCCACTTTTTTAATGTTCCCATAAAGCCTCATGTTTTTTCCCCACTATCTGGGTTCCCTGCTTTTGTCCGTTTGGGCTTTTCGTGAGCGCCCTGAACCTCTGTTGTAGATTCGCAGTAAAATAAAGTTGCCTGCATCTTGGAAACCAGGGCGTTTACAGAGTTTAACATAGCACAGTTCTCCCCCCCGACTCAAAATCAAAACATGGACATTGCTGCTTAATGTCAAGGAAAGCGTACACTCAATTAAATGATGACGCCAATTATAGCCGCAGTCCAAGCTGCCGTTTTGTTTCTCCCCTTTAATATATGCATCAATACAATCCACACAATGAGAAGTAATTAGCTATGTTGCCGATCGATCGGCGAAGATTCGGCTCGGACGTTCAGTAAATAGCAGTCAGTGCAGCAGAAGAGGACCAAAGATTCAAAACTCACATGCGCAGAAATGTGATGACCCGCATATGCGTTTCAACAAGGTTCCAATTTGACATACACACGTGTGCGGAATATACATTTTACATTCGGAAGAAGAGGCGACGCTGTATTTTTGTATTATACATTTTAACTTTATTATCCTGTACAAATAAAACGTCGAATTCATTAAAAATACTTTTTGCTGTGTGTGTTCATATTTTTAATCTTCTACCGTTTGAGGATTTGTGTATGGCTAAGGAGCTTCAGAAAGGACTCCTTTCCCATGTTTATGAATACACTTGAAGTACTGTACAGGGAATTAAACACAGGTGGAATTGCAATTAGATTTTTCAGACAACAACTCGCGACCGCCCACTTGAGTTTCTCGACGGTATTGCAGACAACGCTAAAATGCAATTTTCTGCACTCGATCAAAACACTGGTAAGTGCGCGTCTTAACGCGGGAATATCTCAAGACATCACGCACCAAGGCAGGGTGTGCCAAGGAATACAACCCGCGAAACGATCGGATAAAGGCCGCTGCATGTGTACAATTGGTGCACTGCTAGAGAGAGGGCAGGGCTCAAAAAGGGGTGTGCCAGAGCCTTTCTCAGAAGAAGAAGGGGATGTGACTTTGCAAATGGTTGCAATAGAAACAAAAAAATGCTTGTTACATTATAATACATTAAAATGTCATTCCGAGTTGTTGTTTTTTTAATTTAAATGCTGTATTTCTCATAGCACAGAACTGATTTATTTAAAAAAAAATCAAACCCCAGACATGTAGGATATTGCTTGGTCTGCAGCTTTAAACCAATATCACATTTTTCTTCGTAATTCTTACAAGTAGGAGCCATCGTTTTGGCCCTCAAAAAGTTGGACTTTTCTTATTTATATATCTAGCACCTACTTTGTATTTTTTTTTTTTACTTTCAAAGTATCCGTATGTACACTGCTCCCTGACCTCGGAACATCAGCTCAAACAGACAGTAATTCACATACATCAGGGAGTTAAAACCACAAGGGGACAGGAAACATGTCCACAAAAACTCAGAGCAACAGTCATCTCACATGGAAGGATGGGTGCACAATTAGATACAAATGTACGCATCGTATTCGGAGAGCCTTGTTTTTGTGATGACGCCGCTTTGCAAAGCATGCTGGTATGGACAGGTCATGTGTAACATGTCCAGTTCTAACACAGCACATGGCTTTAACATAAAGGTCCTGTAACTCACCAGGATTTGGCAAGGTAACGTCGCGGCCTCGCGTTGATCTGCACGGTTTCCCAGCGGGTTTATTGAATTTACAATGTAGCTAGAAAAATAAAGACACCGACATTTCTCACCTCACATGTTCCAGCAACATTTAAAACAAAAAAAAAATTACTGCCGGTAGGGCACAAATACAGCATGTTCACAAACTGACAGGTTATTTCCATCAGTGGCTGCCTGGTGTCTAGCTGCTCTATATCTTTCAAATCCGATAAACATTCAGCATCAGCTCCCTGCTTTCCAAAAAACACACCACACTCTCCACTTTGCCAACAGAGAGAGAGAGAGACACAGAGAGAGAGAGAGAGAGAGAGAGAGAGAGAGAGAGAGAGAGAGAGAGAGAGACAGAGACAGAGAGACAGAGAGAGAGAGACAGAGAGAGAGACACACACACAGAGAGAGACACACACACAGAGAGAGAGACACAGAGAGAGAGAGAGAGAGAGAGAGAGAGAGAGAGAGAGAGAGAGAGAGAGAGTTTTATTATGCTGAGATGTAGAGAATTTGGGTAACATACCATGCAGTGGGGTGTGTGGGGTGGAAGACTTGGTTTTAATTAACACGCCCGCTTTATTTGGGTCAGTGTACTGTAGTTGAAGGGATCTAAATATAAATTTCCCACTCCGACCAGGAAAATGTACGGGTTCTGTAACCTTGAAGTGATTTGACCTTAAATAACCATGGTTCATCCTGGATCCCTACCGTGTCCAGGTCATTTAATTCTCGATCAAGGCAAGCAACCTTTGGCTCTAGCTGTGTCATATGTATTTAATCCTATGAACAGGCTAGCAAATGGGTCCAAGGTAAAAAAAAAAAAAAACTTGCGTGGTGCTAAAGACCAGTGTACAGACACAGTGAATGATGTATGTTGCCAGGACTGGTTTTCTGGCTACCAGTCTGCCCTCACTGGCAGTAAGCCCTGATAAGAGCAGGCCTGCCAGTAGTAATCATGGGTTTTCCCCACTCCCTTCAGTACTCTTGAGTGACAGGGGGAGGAGGTGGAACTAGGCCTGAGCATATCCAATCCTGGATCAGACCTGGTGCCCTCCTCTTGGCTGTACTTAAGGGTGATTGCCGCCCAAATTGGTAGTGTGCCTCTCTCCACTGAGAGAGGCAGGTCACACAGCAGAGTGCCTGAACATTGGGCCTTCTCTGTTCCTCTTCCCCTCGGAGGTGAATGAGTATGGACATTTCCCATGCCTCTGCTAGAGAGGCAGGGAAGAGCAAGGTCAGCTGTGAGGGCCCTTGACCCGTAGTGGATGTCCATGGTCCATGGACCATCCTACAGCTGTGTAGCCAACTCAGAGACTGTGTTTGGGCTGACCACTGCCGTGTTGTGAGTGCTGACCCAAATAAAGCCGTTCCTGTTTATATACCTCCTGCTTGGTGTGCGATCTTACTGGGAGGAGAGGGAGTATTTCTACCGTAGGAGATCGCCTCCATTCATCTGGAGCCAACAGCAGATGGAGGCACTGCACTGCTAGAGAACTATGTGGGGTAAGTGCCACAGAAACCTGTCCTGTGCCCTCACAACCATCAGCGGACGACTCAGCCCTCCTGCTTACCAACAGGTAGCGTGCACCACACACGAGTTTGTTGCAACGTCCACGTGTATATCCCTGGTTCCAGAGGTTCTCGGTGTGCATCCGTTGTGGTTGATTGAAGATAAAGAAAGAAGATAACAGAGCGCTACTCACGGATATCAATGGATATAAAAAACAAATAGCAAAGGTGTCGCCCCACCAACGCGTTTGACGCCCAAGTGCTTTATCATGGTATATATGAGTTTATGAGTAGTGCTCTGTTATCTTCCCTCTTTATAGCAAGTGGATCCACCTCGCACCCAAACATTGCGCGTATAACTTCACTGGATACTATGTGACAATTGAACTGTTCTTGCATTTACTCTCGAGCACACAGATAGAATATGACTAGATGTTGTGTATTTCTCTGAAGATACATATGTGACGTGGCATTGCATCCTCAACTGCTTATATAGCATGCCTTTCTGGCACAGGCATGGAACTGAGCACATTATTGCTGGAATATACACATATACACGGTGACAATGTGATGTGTTAAGAAAAGCTGCACCACTGTATATACCAGGGTTCTTGAACTTGGCGCTTGAGCCGTAAGCCAAATGCGGCCCTATAGGTTTGCTGATCTGGGCCCTTTGGGAAATGACATGAAGAACCCTGGGACATAGGGCATTCCCAGGACATAGGGCATTCCCAGGACATAGGGCATTCCCAGGACATAGGGCATTCCCAGGACATAGGGCATTCCCAGGCCTATCCAGAGCGTTCGCTGAACATAGAGAAGTCGGACAACATTCCATTCGTACACACAGCAAATACAAATACCACTTGTGAGCATATTCACGTCTCAGACAGGTCCACGACGGTCTGGGACATTTGGACACAGCCAAATGGCTGCAGGTGCTTTGCCGCGACTCACACCACTGCCGGAATCTGCTCCCGTTACTTTACTGCTAAAGTAAGTGCCTAAACACCCTACCCTAAGACCGTACCATAAAACCCCTTACCTCGAGCCCTTACTCTAAAACCCCCTACCCTTAGCCCTTACTCTAAAACCCCCTAACCCTTAGCCCTTACCCTAAAAACCCCTACACCAAGCCCTTACCCTAAAGCACCCTACCCCGAGCCCTTACACTAAAACCTCCTACCCTAAAACACCTTACCCCAAGCCCCTACTCTAAAACCCCCTACCCTTAGCCCTTACTCTTAAACACCCTACCCTGAGCCCTTACACTAAAACCCCCTACACCAAGCCCTTACACTAAAATCCCCTACCCCGAGCTCTTACACTAAAACCTCCTTCCCTAAAAAACCCTACCCTAAAACACCTTACCCCGAGCCCTTACTCTAAAACTCCCTACCCTTAGCCCTTACTCTAAAACCCCATACTTTGAGCCCTTATCTTAAAACACCCAACCCCAAGCCCTTACTCTAAAACCCCCTTATTCTAAGCTGAAATCCAGCATGAAAGTGACGTCATAACGAGCGATGAATGATTTGGAAACGCTTCGGGCTGAACGGTATCTCCCACGTAACTGCTATATTCTTCGGATTTCATCCTCTCTGCGCTTGGCGAAGCAGTGAAAGGCGCATGCGGAACTAACAAGTAGAGGTGGGAGAATATGTAACACCTACAGGGGTGGGTGCCATTTAAGTTCAGGCATTTCATGTCAACGCGCTAAAATGACAATGATGTGTCCCGACAGACCTTTCTGGGACAAGCCAATGAAATAAGGGACAATCTCCTATATCAGGAACGTCTGGTAACCCTACGTTCATGTGATGATACAATTCTGCAAATTCTTCACTAACCATGTACAGGCAGTCCTCGGTAATCCAACGGAATCCGTTCTGGAAGTAGCGTTGGATAGTGAAACCGTTGTAAAGTGAGTCCCATGTTAAAGCTGCAGTTCAGTCAATATCCTGCATGTGTGTTTTTTTTAATAAATCAGTTCTGTAGTAAGAAAAAATACTTTTAGCATTTTCTGTTTTTAAAAAAACAACTTTGAAAGACCAATTTTTTTGTATTCTATTTTAACAGCCATTTGCTAAGGCACTGCCCCTTCATGTCCTGTCACAAGCCCTGGCACACCCCTTTGTCAGCCCTGCCCTCCCTCTAGCACATGTCAGTGCAGGAGTGCTCATGAATATTCATGAGCTTCCACTGACTGACAGAAGCAGAAGAAAAACATATGCCATATCTAAAGATCTTGCCAAATTTTGCTGATCAATACATGGAGAACGAATTGACTGGCAGCTATACAGTTCTTTAGGTAATTAGAGATTGCCCACATAAAACTATTGAAGTAAAAAATTAATAAAAAAAAAAAAAAGACTGAACTGCAGATTTAATCAGTGGCGGTGAGCGTTGGATAACGCATTCCGGCGTCGAAAAACAGCCCGTAGGGTTGCATTGTAAAGCGTTGGATATGCCATTCGTTGTAAAGTGAAACGTTGGATAATGAGGACTACCTGTTAACTACAGTGTTACTCAACTGTGGTTGTAGATATATAAAATAGACAGAAGTGCAGTATACCATATTCCCAAGAAATGGTGGTTGTCCATTTTCCAACAGACCAATACAACTACATGGAAATGAAACAGAGGATGTGCACTTTTCTCTGCTATTCTTCTCCCAATGGCTGGAAGTGTGAACAGGAATTATCAGCAACGTGTGTCTTCAAAGATGCCCACGCTTATTCCCTAGTGTCCAGAGAGGCGGCCAGCCTAGCGGTGTCTGGACAAGAACCTTCTCTGTCTTATTTTCCCACCCACTCCAATCCTCTGTATAAAAGGACTCGGGCTATCTCTGTATAGCGAGCTTTAATGCAGCCGCTCGGGGCTGATAAGAGATAAGGTCTGGCTGGCCACCATGACTAGACTGAGAGACTAATTCATCAATTATCTCCCGTCCGTCTGGGGAAGGAAAACGAAGAGCCCAAACGTCCCTGTGATCTTCTCTGATTGTGACGCGTGCCTTCACCAGTCTCCTTACGGTCACACACAACACACGAGAGAGAATGAAGGCAGAAAAGATTACACTTGGGCACTTCCTTAAAAAATAAAATATAGATGTCTGTACTTTCTCCTGTCAGTAATAAATGTGAACTAGAACTTTTCACACAGAGACAACATAGCATAGCTTCCCCTCGTTATGTATATGTATTTTCACCCACCACAAATTAAAATGTGATGATATATATATATATATATATATATATATATATATATATATATATATATATATATATATATATATATACACACACAGTATATATATAACCATTTACCCTCTATACATCCAAAATATGGTCTATATGATCTATATATTTAAATATATATACTGTATAATACGATATTTGCCCAATTATAGGCGACCCTGAATATAGGGCGCCCCCCTAATTTCAGTAGTAGCTGGAAAGAAAAAAGTTTGCACAAATACATATATATATACACATTGTGCCTGTCTCTCTCGGCTTGAGCTTCCTGCCACAAGCAACATGGCTGCTTCAGGCCCCCAAGGTCGAGTTCCCTCTGCTTTACCCTCCTACCTCATACATCCAACTGCTGATTGGCTTGCAAAGTGGGCGGGCCCGAATACAGATTATAAGGCGAGTATGTACTTTTTAACTTAACTTTATTGAAAAAGTCGTTACCTTATATATATATATAGCAACGCCGGGTATATCAGCTAGTGTGTATGTACATATATAAATACTAGCTTTTGTACCCGGCTTCGCCCGGGGAAAGTAATATTGAATACATGTCCCTGCCCAATCCCCCCATCTCCCCCCCCCCCTCCCGGCGGCACATCTCTCCGCCCCCCCCCCCCCCCCCCCTCCCGGCGGCACATCTCCCCGGCCCCCCTCTGCTGCTGAATGTAG
>NC_134490.1:86395875-86525875 GCF_040206685.1 Ascaphus truei
TGTCAATTGTTACATTTTGGTATGTTGGGCCACATCATTTAAAAAAAAAAAAAAGCTGGAAAAAATAAGAGCTTTTAAAAGAAAAAAAGTTATGGGTGTTTTGGGGGATGTGTCACAGTGGGTGGTGGGGTGGTGATCAGAATGCACGTGGTAAGGTTGGGTCAGCGGGCGGTAGGGTGGTGATCAGAATGCACGTGGTAAGGTTGGGTCAGCGGGCGGTGGGGTGGTGATCAGAATGCACGTGGTAAGGTTGGATCAGCGGGCGGTGAGGCGGTGATCAGAATGCACTTGGTAAGGTTGGGTCAGCGGGCGGTGGGATGGTGATCAGAATGCACGTGGTAAGGTTGGGTCAGCGGGCGGTGGGGTGGTGATCAGAATGCACGTGGTAAGGTTGGGTCAGCGGGCTGTGGGGTGGTGATCAGAATGCACGTGGTAAGGTTGGGTCAGCGGGCGGTGAGGCGGTGATCAGAATGCACGTGGTAAGGTTGGGTCAGCGGGCGGTGGGATGGTGATCAGAATGCACGTGGTAAGGTTGGGTCAGCGGGCGGTGGGGTGGTGATCAGAATGCACGTGGTAAGGTTGGGTCAGCGGGCTGTGGGGTGGTGATCAGAATGCACGTGGTAAGGTTGGGTCAGCGGGCGGTGAGGCGGTGATCAGAATGCACGTGGTAAGGTTGGGTCAGCGGGCGGTGGGATGGTGATCAGAATGCACGTGGTAAGGTTGGGTCAGCGGGCGGTGGGGTGGTGATCAGATTGCACGTGGTAAGGTTGGGTCAGCGGGCTGTGGGGTGGTGATCAGAATGCACGTGGTAAGGTTGGGTCAGCGGGCGGTGGGGCGGTGATCAGATTGCACGTGGTATGGTTGGGTCAGCGGGCGGTGGGGCGGTGATCAGAATGCACGTGGTAATATTGGGTCAGCGGGCGGTGGGGCGGTGATCAGATTGCACGTGGTAAGGTTGGGTCAGCGGGTAGTGGGGTGGTGATCAGATTGCACGTGGTAAGGTTGGGTGAGCGGGCGGTGGGGCGGTGATCAGATTGCACGTGGTAAGGTTGGGTCAGCGGGCGGTGGGGCGGTGATCAGATTGCACTTGGTAAGGTTGGGTCAGCGGGCGGTGGGGTGGTGATCAGATTGCACGTGGTAAGGTTGGGTCAGCGGGCGGTGGGGTGGTGATCAGATTGCACGTGGTAAGGTTGGGTAAGCGGGCAGTGGGGTGGTGATCATATTGCATGTGGTAAGGTTGGGTCAGCGGGCGGTGGGGCATGATCAGATTGCACGTGGTAAGGTTGGGTCAGCGGGCGGTGGGGCGGTGATCAGATTGCACGTGGTAAGGTTGGGTCAGCGGGCGGGTGGGGGGGGTGATCAGATTGCACGTGGTAAGGCTGGGTCAGCGGGCGGTGGGGCGGTGATCAGATTGCATGTGGTAAGGTTGGGTCAGCGGGCGTTGGGGGGGTGATCAGATGCATGTGGTAAGATTGGGTCAGCGGGCGGGTGGGGGTGTGATCAGATTGCACGTGGTAAGGTTGGGGCAGCGGGCGGTGGGTTGGTGATCAGATTGCACGTGTGGTAAGGTTGGGTCAGCGGGCGTTGGGGGGGTGGACAGATGCATGTGGTAAGATTGGGTCAGCGGGCGGTGGGGCAGTGATCAGATTGCACATGGTAAGGTTGATCCCCCGGGCGGTGGGGCGGTGATCAGATTGCACGTGGTACAGTTGGGTCAGCGGGCGGTGGGGTGGTGATCAGATTGGACATGGTATGGTTGGGTCAGCAGGCGGTGGGGTGGTGATCAGATTGCACGTGGTAAGGTTGGATCAGCGGGCGTTGGGGGGGTGATCAGATTGCCCGTGGTAAGGCTGGGTCAGCGGGCGGTGGGGCGGTGATCAGATTGCACGTGATAAGGTTGGGTCAGCGGGCGGTGGGGCGGTGATCAGATTGCACGTGGTAAGGTTGGGTCAGCGGGCGGTGGGGGGGTGATCAGATTGCACGTGTGGTAAGGATGGGTCTGCGGGCGGTGGGGCAGTGATCAGATTGCACATGGTAAGGTTGATCCCCCGGGCGGTGGGGCGGTGATCAGATTGCACGTGGTACAGTTGGGTCAGCGGGCGGTGGGGTGGTGATCAGATTGCACGTGGTAAGGTTGGGTCAGCGGGCGGTGGGGCGGTGATCAGATTGCATGTGGTACGGTTGGATCAGCGGGCGGTGGAGCAGTGATCAGATTGCACGTGGTAAGGTTGGGTCAGCGGGCGGTGGGGCGGTGATCAGATTGCTCGTGGTAATGTTGGGTCAGCGGGCGGTGGAGCAGTGATCAGATTGCACGTGGTAAGGTTGGGTCAGCGGGCGGTGGGGTGGTGATCAGATTGCTCGTGGTAAGGTTGGGTCAGCGGGCGGTGGGGCGGTGATCAGATTGCATGTGGTACGGTTGGGTCAGCGGGCGGTGGGGCGGTGATCAGATGCACGTGGTAAGGTTGGGTCAGCGGGCGGTGGGGTGGTGATCAGATTGCACGTGGTAAGGTTGGGTCAGCGGGCGGTGGGGTGGTGATCATATTGCTAGTGGTAAGGTTGGGTCAGCGGGCGGTGGGGTGGTGATCAGATTGCTCGTGGTAAGGTTGGGTCAGCGGGCGGTGTGGCAGTGATCAGATTACACATGGTAATGTTGGGTCAGCGGGCGGTGGGGTGGTGATCAGATTGCACGTGGTAAGGTTGGGTCAGCGGGCGGTGGGGCGGTGATCAGATTGCACGTGGTAAGGTTGGGTCAGCAGGCGGTGGGGCGGTGATCAGATTGCATGTGGTACGGTTGGGTCAGCGGGCGGTGGAGCAGTGATCAGATTGCACGTGGTAATGTTGGGTCAGCGGATGGTGGGGCGGTGATCAGATTGCACGTGGTAAGGTTGGGTCAGTGGGCGGTGGGGTGGTGATCAGATTGCACGTGGTAAGGTTGGGTCAGCGGGCGGTGGGGTGGTGATCAGATTGCTCATGGTAAGGTTGGGTCAGCGGGCGGTGGGGTGGTGATCAGATTGCTCGTGGTAAGGTTGGGTCAGCGGGCGGTGGGGTGGTGATCAGATTGCTCGTGGTAAGGTTGGGTCAGCGGGCGGTGGGGTGGTGATCAGATTGCACGTGGTAAGGTTGGGTCAGCGGGCGGTGGGGTGGTGATCAGATTGCTCGTGGTAAGGTTGGGTCAGCGGGCGGTGGTTTGGTGATCAGATTGCACGTGGTAAGGTTGGGTCAGCAGGCGGTGGGGTGGTGATCAGATTGCACGTGGTAAGGTTGGGTCAGCGGGCGGTGGGGTGGTGATCAGATTGCTCGTGGTAAGGTTGGGTCAGCGGGCGGTGGGGTGGTGATCAGATTGCTCGTGGTAAGGTTGGGTCAGCGGGCGGTGGGGCGGTGATCAGATTGCTCGTGGTAAGGTTGGGTCAGCGGGCGGTGGGGTGGTGATCAGATTGCACGTGGTAAGGTTGGGTCAGTGGGCGGTGGGGCGGTGATCAGATTGCTCGTGGTAAGGTTGGGTCAGCGGGCGGTGGGGCGGTGATCAGATTGCTCGTGGTAAGGTTGGGTCAGCGGGCGGTGGGGCGGTGATCAGATTGCACGTGGTAAGGTTGAATTGGCGACCAAGTGGGAATAAGGTGGGGAAGGCGTTGCCGGGCAGTTGCTATGGCAGCCGGTCTGGTGATGTCCTTCCGGTTTGACCGTTGTTTTTTTATACATCTCCTGTTTGTCTGAATACGGCGGTGGGTTTTGGCTTTGGTTTCAAATGATCATGGGTGGGTGCAATGTGACGCTGCTGGGATGGGGGGATGTTATTTTAAGGAAAACCCAACCTGGAGTCTGTGTTTATTTGGGTTTGTGCATTAGGGTGGTTAAGGGAACTACAGTAGAGTTAACTCGAGACCTCTTAACGCAAAGTCTGCAGTATATAGTACTATGTGTGGGTCTGGACGTGTAATTGTACATGCGTGTGTGCATTGGCCATCTTGTATACTGTATATTATCATATATTTCAGTGTGTGCCTAGACTATATGCATCAATGCCATAGTGTGTGTATCGCTGTGAATTGTTAATCTATGCTCTTTAAGTCTCCCAACATCTCACTTAGATTGTAAGCTCTCCGGGGCAGGGATATCCTTTCCTACGTCAGATTTTACTTGATGCATTTCTTGTACTATAATTCCCTGTACTATATTGCCTTTGTAAAGTGCCAAGTACACAATAAATAAAGTAATACATACATGTATACTTTGTGTGTGCACCCATCACTGTGTCTGTATGTGTATCAATGGCGTTCTCTGTATATCAGTGTTATTTATTATATAAAATACTAGCTGAGAGACCCGGCGTTGCCCGGGATGTAAATGCGTAATAGGTAGTATTATTTATAAATGGTGGAACAATAGGTGACTGTTTGTTGGAAAGGTTGGATAATAATGTTGAAAAGAAAGATGGAATAAAATGTAATACGATGTTGTTTAAAAATGGTTTATTGTAAACACACCACAGTACAATGTATATTTTGGTGACATAACAGATGTAAAAATGTGAGGCGTGTGTCCTGCTAGGGTGTGAGGCGGCGGGTGGCGCGTGGGTTGTGAGTGCTGTCTGTGAGTGGGGGTCCTGCTAGGGTGTGAGGCGGCAGGTGGCGCGTGGGTTGTGAGTGCTGTCTGTGAGTCTGGGGCCTGCTAGGGTGTGAGGCGGTGGGTCAGTGATGTCGGTGCGTAGGGGCGGGAGGCAGCAGGTGTGTGTGGCGGCAGGTATGTGTCGAGTGTGGCGGGTGTCTGTTGAGTGCATGCAGAGGCGGTGGGTGAAAGGCAGAGGCGGGCGGAGTAAGGGCGGGTGGGCGCGAAAGCAGAGGCGGGGAGGCAGGAAGGCGGGCAGGAAGGCGAAGAGTGGTGGAGGAGGGGGGGAAGGGGTGGAGGAGGGGGGGAAGGGGTGGAGGAGGGGGGGAAGGGGTGGAAGGGGTGGAGGGGGGAAGGGTGTGGGAGGGGAAAAGGAAAGGGGAGGAGGGGGAGGGAAAGGGGAGGGAGGGGGAGGGAAAGGGGAGGAGGGGGAGGGAAAGGGGAGGAGGGGGAGGGAAAGGAGAGGAGGGGGAGAGGGAAAGGGGAGGAGGGGAGGGAAAGGAGAGGAGGGAAGGAGGGAAAGGGGAGGAGGGGGAGGGAAAGGAGAGGAGGGGGGGAGGGAAAGGAGAGGAGGGGGGGGGAGGGAAAGGAGGGGGGGAGGAAAGGGGAGGAGGGGGGGGAGTGGGGGGCTGGAGAGCAGTGGGCATATGTATTGTCATAATTAATGTATGTGCATGTCCCCCCCCCCTCCGTGCGTCCGTCCCCCTGCTGGTTCGGCTGGTGGCCCCCCCCCCCCCGTTCTCCGTGACTCCCACCCCTCCCCGTGACTCCCCCGTTCCCCGTCACTGCCCCCCCCCGTTCCCCGTGACTGCCCCCCCCTGTTCCCCGTGACTCCCCCCCCCGTTCCCCGTGACTCCCCCCCCCCCGTTCCCCGTGACTCCCCCCCCCGTTCCCCGTGACTCCCCCCCCGTTCCCCCGTGACTCCCCCCCCCCCCCGTTCCCCGTGACTCCCCCCCCCCCGTTCCCCGTGACCTCCCCCCCCCCCCGTTCCCCGTGACTCCCCCCCCGTTCCCCGTGACTCCCCCCCCCCGTTCCCCGTGACTCCCCCCCCCTCCCCGTTCCCCGTGACTCACCGTTCCCCGTGACTCACCCCCCCCCGTTCCCCGTGACTCACCCCCCCCCGTTCCCCGTGACTCACCCCCCCCCCGTTCCCCGTGACTCACCCCCCCCCCCCGTTCCCCGTGACTCACCGTTCCCTGTGACTCACCCCCCCCGTTCCCCGTGACTCACCCCCCCCCCGTTCCCCGTGACTCCCCCCCCCCCCCCGTTCCCCGTGACTCACCCCCCCCCCCGTTCCCCGTGACTCACCCCCCCCCGTTCCCCGTGACTCCCCCCCCCCCCCGTTCCCCGTGACTCACCCCCCCCCCGTTCCCCGTGACTCACCCCCCCCGTTCCCCGTGACTCACCCGTTCCCCGTGACTCACCCCCCCCCGTTCCCCGTGACTCACCCCCCCCCCCGTTCCCCGTGACTCGCGCTCCCCCCCCGCCGTCCGCTTGATCCCCCGATGTGACGTCCGGCTGAGTGAGGCGCGTGCAGGCGGCGGCAGGAAGCGCCATGTGTGGGCCTGAGGCGCGCGGGATGGGCCTGAGGCGCGAGGCTGCGCGGGTGGGCCTGAGGTGCGCGGGTGGGGTGTGGGGGGGAAGGGGAGTGGGGGGGTGGAGAGCAGTGGGCATATGTATTGTCATAATTAATGTATGTGCATGTCCCCCCCCCCTCCGTGCGTCCGTCCCCCTGCTGGTTCGGCTGGTGCCCCCCCCCCCCCCCGTTCTCCGTGACTCCCACCCTCCCCGTGACTCCCCCCCCCGTTCCCCGTGACTGTTCCCCGTGACTCCCCCCCCCCGTTCCCCGTGACTCCCCCCCCCCCCCGTTCCCCGTGACTCACCCCCCCCCCCCCCGTTTCCCCCGTGACTCGCGCTCCCCCCCCGCCGTCCGCTTGGTCCCCCGATGTGCCGTCCGGCTGAGTGAGGCGCGTGCAGGCGGCGGCAGGAAGCGCCCTGTGTGGGCCTGAGGCGCGAGGCTGCGCGGGTGGGCCTGAGGCGCGAGGCTGCGCGGGTGGGCCTGAGGTGCGCGGGTGGGCCTGAGGCGCGAGGGTGTTACTGACGCCATAAGCTGAGGTGGGACGCGCAGTGACTTACCTGAGCGGGAGGTAGCGCCGGGGAGGTAAGGGAGCGGCTGGGGTAGGAGGGCCGCGCTTCCCGTCCGGAGCCGGTGCAGGGCGGCGCACGTGATGGGGTGGGCGGGGGGCGGTCAGAGGGTGAGGAGGGGGGGGGGTGAGGGGCTCCGGAGCAGCATCGTGCGGTGGATGTTCGGGTGAGTGTGTGTGTGTGGGGGGGGGGGGGGGTGAGGGGCTCCGGAGCAGCATCGTGCGGTGGATGTTCGGGTGAGTGTGTGTGTGTGGGGGGTGGGGGGGTGAGGGGCTCCGGAGCAGCATCGTGCGGTGGATGTTCGGGTGAGTGTGTGTGTGTGTGGGGGGGGGGGGGTGAGGGGCTCCGGAGCAGCATCGTGTGGTGGATGGTGGGGGGTGGGGGGCTCCGGAGCAGCATCGTGCGGAGGGGGGTGGGGGGCTCCGGTGCAGCATCGTGAGGTGGCATCGTGCGTTGGATGGTCGGCAGCGTAAGTTTTTGTGTTGGGGTGAGGGGGGGGGGGGGTTGAGGGGCTCCGGAGGAGCATCGTGCTGTGGATGTATGGGTGAGGGGGGTGGGGTGGTTTTGGGTGTGCTCCGGGGATGTTCGGGTGAGGGGGGGAGCGGTGATGGAGCATCGTGCGTTGTATGTTTGGTTGAGGGGGGTTGGTGATGGGCTGCAGTAGCGGGAGAGCTGTGGCGTGCGTTCGTAGTGTGTATGAGGTTGGGGGGGGTGGTGGTGGAGGGGGGGTGCATGAGGTTGGGGGGGGGTGGTGGTGGAGGGGGGTGCATGAGGTTGGGGGTGCATGAGGTTGGGGGGGGTGGTGGTGGAGGGGGGTGTTTGTAAGAAGGCAGTGTTGCGCTACAGGCGGTGAGGGTTTTGTGGGTTGAGAGGTCACCCCAGAGTAGTGTTGTCAGTGAGGGGTGGGACAGTGGGGTGAGGGGTGGGACAGTGTGGCAGTGGTGTTGGCCGAAGGCCAATGAGAGTCAGTGAGGGGTGGGACAGTGTTGAGGTGGAGTGACAGGCCAAAGGTGCAATGCGATTGGCCCTAGGACACAGGGCATGCAGACAAACATACAGACATTTCAGAAATATATAGTAGATGAGTGGTATATAACGCGAGTCAGGAACTGTTCATTCACTAGCATGGATAAGTGGGCACTCGCTGCAATCACCAAGTAACATCAGTGATGTTTTTGTATGGAAAAGGCGTCCGCAATAAATAATCCAGCATTAATAAGGAAATAGAGCAGAAAAGGCATGAAGCCCCTCTCTGCTAAAATGTCATACAATCATTGCAGAAACACTATACAGGCATACCCCGCATTAACATACGCAATGGGACCGGAGCATGTATGTAAAGCGAAAATGTACTTAAAGTGAAGCACTACCTTTTTTCCACTTATTGATGCATGTAGTGTACTGCAATCGTCATATATGTGCATAACTGATGTAAATAACGCATGTGTAACAGGCTCTATAGCCTCCCCGCTTGCGCACAGCTTCGGTACAGGTAGGGAGCCGGTATTGCTGTTCAGGACGTGCTGACAGGCGCATGCGCGAGCTGCCGTTTTCCTATTGAGCTAGATGTACTTACTCGCGAGTGTACTTAAAGTGAGTGTCCTTAAAGCGGGGTATGCCTGTATAGACTTTCTAGTTGATCTCTAAAAAAAGGTGCCCAAATTAGTTAATGTGAGTCCCCCTGCCAAAAATATCCCAGGTTAGCATGTATGGAATAAACAGAGAAACACTTTGATTTTACTGTACACATCACCAGTGGATGTTATGAGTCAAATGGACTTAAAATAGAAGTTGACATTTGTAGACGTTGAGTACTGTACATGAATACCTATGATAAGTGATAGTTGCAGTCAATGTGGTATACTGCATGTGTAAGACACGTGTATAGGCTCAGAACGGTATTTCATACCATCTCTTTGCATCAATGTATCA
Organism: Ascaphus truei; assembly: GCF_040206685.1. Taxonomy (NCBI): domain Eukaryota; kingdom Metazoa; phylum Chordata; class Amphibia; order Anura; family Ascaphidae; genus Ascaphus; species Ascaphus truei. The sequence goes on from NC_134490.1 coordinate 86,404,558, forward strand.
GTGCACTTGACTCTACGTTTTCTGTCATCTTGTAATTTTGAAAGGGCCAGTAGGAGGGGTAAGGGCGGAGCTATATGACACGTTCAGTGGCGCATTTAAAAATCTGCCGCCCATAGGCACTTAGCTTGGGGCTACCCAGGCCATGTCCTCCTGCAGCGCTGTCCTCCTCCTGCAGCGTCGCGGCGTGAAATCACGCTGCAACGTCACATGGCGTTGTGTTGCCGTGGAAACGTGACGTCACATAGCGTCAAATGACGCAGCGACATCGCCTTATCATGGCAACACAACGCCACCCGGTATGACGCTGAAGAACGAGGAAGGCGGCGCTGCAGGAGAAGGTAAGAACTTTACAGAGGCCCCACGCTGTCACCCGGCAATCAGTGGGGAAGAGAGCGGGGCCTCTGTATATGGGGGAAAAGGGGGACATTTTCCACCCCAAAATGTTTCTGTGCTGGCACCGGGTTTAATGGGAAGTCCGCCACTGGACACGTTATTATTGGTGTATCAGATTCTACATCTCGGTGCATATTCTTTTCTGCCACTTATCCATGTGTAGAGTGGCAGAACGCTTCCTGATTCACAGTCTTGATACTTCTATTACATTAGATGGCAGATGCATTACACACATTTCTTTTTGCCTGGATACGCAGGCCCCTGTGTGTACAGCTCTTGCAGTTAATGTCACGATTTTAGTTCATAAATGACTATGGATTTGCTTGAAGCCCCTACAGTGCCACACTGCAAAACTGAAGAGAAAAATGATATTTTGGCTCCACTTCTTCATTACTAATGCAAAATGCATTACTAAGGCAGCCTGTAAACCGGCCACTCCGAGAGATAAAAGAATATCTGAAGCCTGTATATTAGGCTATAAGCAATGCTATGTGGGTAGTTTGTTCTCTTGAATACAATCGGGGGGACTGCATGATCACATCCGTAGAGCTGGCGATCAAACTGCCAGGCGGGCCGATGTTTCATTAGCTGTATCCACTACGCACCAGTGTTGCTATATTTCGCCATCTAGTATCTGTATACTGGCTTGGTTTGCATAGATGTCGGCTAACAGTGCGAAAGTAATAGTAGTAGCACTAAGTACTCTACGTTACGCCTGTGGGGCTACCTGCAAAATGGCAATGTGAACAGCACTAACATGCCAGTCGTGCATAAGAAGTGCGGTAATGTGCAGGTTACACATTCTCTGCCACTTAAGTAAGCCCCAAATGCTATAATGTAGGTTCTAGAGAGATACTAGCACTAAACCTGAGTGAGCACCAAACGATTTCATCCTTTAGATCTATAATACCCTCTGTTTACGGTATACACGTTATCGTCTCTGCTATATCTATGCCAAGTGTATAATCGCATTCCATTCTCTCACCAGCTTTCCATACAAGAGAATATATATTAAGATACACTATAATTGGGTAACTGAGTGCACATGGCAGGGTTTTCCTTCCTGGCTCTCCATCTTCTGGAGAATTCCTAGGTTAGGACGTCTGTCTAATTGTAAAGCCCCCCCCCCTAGTGCACCTAGTCACACTATATAGAGGTTAAGCAGGTATCACCTTTCTGTTTTGCTAATACTAAATGTTCCGGAATATGGGACAGTGTATTCCTGATCACAGCGCAGAATGCATTGCAGGGCAAAACATGGTCGGGTTATTCAATTCAAGACCATTTACCGCGACAGCTGTGGTTATACAAGATGTTACTGGAAAAATGAATGGCCTTAGGGGGCTTAGGAGTTGGGTCGTTGACCCCCTGCCTTTTAAAGGGATGAAATATCTTATAGTGGTATGTCTTTTCCATGCCCGTTAGCTATGAAGGTCGTGGAGGTCAGTGATAGACAGTTTAGTGCCTAAAAACTGCTGGCAGAATTGCCTAGACTGACCAAAATGGATTAAATGTATGTCTGCTTCCATTTTTTGACCCATGGGAGAGGCTAGAAAAGGCATTAAAAGGGCAGGAATTGCCCCTGGCTGCTAGAGATTACATATTCACCCTAAAAACATGCTGCTCCTGCAAGCTAAGGCTTCGAAGGTTAAAATACAGAAAACACCATGTATCACACAATTTAAGATAAATTCAAATGTTTTTGCCATTTCAGGCTTAATGAATCAGTGTACGACATCTGTTATTCAGGGACACAGATCAATTGCCCTTATTTGCTATAATGTGAAGACTCTTCCCTGTGCTGGGGAAGATATGAATGGAGCTGTTCCCTTCTCCAGCAGTGGGAAGTGGTTTCACATCATATTGAATGGGGGCTCTAAGAGAGAGGGGAAAAAAAGAGTACAGTAGTGATGCAGTGATCAGGGCTGGTATGAAACAGCCCTGTGGCATCCATTGAAGTGCTGTCCACCAATAGAAAATTATATATATATATAATGTGTGTGTGTGTGTGTGTTTGTCACATTGTGTGCTCATTTGCATGTCATTTCCCAGAATACCTTGCTGCAGTGGAAGTGCTGTATGCTGGGTGATAATGGTGCTTTCACCATTCATTTCAAGTTGCAGACCTGCCTAAGACGTGAATGTGCTCACAAGTGATCTTTATATATATATATATATATATTTTTTTTTCATGATGTACTGTATAAAAGAATATGTATCAGCACATCTACCGTTTGTGACACATTCGCTTAAATATTACTTAGATGGGAATTAAAAAACAAAAATAAAACACATACAGCTTAACCCCGTTATAACGCGATCCGTTACAACGCGAATCCGCTTATAGCGCGATGCAAGCGTGGCTCCCAATTTTCGTATTTATGACTACTTTACAACACGATTATTGGTATCTTAAACACTTTATTGTACAGTGCATACAATTGTACATTACTTCTAACGCGATCCGCTTATAACGCGATGTGATTCTTTGGACCCCAAACACAGCGTTATAAGGGGGTTGAGTTGTACTTATTGGACCTAATAGGTGCTTTAGAACACGTCATTCTGCCGTTCCTAGCCATAGTTTAGCTGTAGAAGGCATTTTTCATTGCACACTGTTAAGGTTTTTATTTCATGCTACAGATATTAACCTTTAGAGTCCCCCAATGATGGACTATGGATGTCGTGAACACTTGCATCCGTATACAGGCCTGGGTGCATTGTGTGACCTCTTCACGAGCGGTCTCATAACACAGAAGTGACAGGCGCCAGGTCTGGTCTGGCGTCGCTAGACACCCAGCACTGTAAAGGTTAATCAGTGGAAGATATTTAACATGAGTTAAGTACGTATAGACTATATGATTTATTGTCATTTCATTGGTTGTAAATATATCTGCCGCTATCTTGTTTCTTCCTGTTTTAAAGATGAAATGTACAGTAAAAGCACACAGTGTTTATGTAGCATTCCTGTGAAATAATCCTTAAGCCATGGGATTTCTCCCTGCCTCTGATAACATACAGTTCCGCACTCATAGCTCCCATAGAGAAACTAATCAGAAACTAGCTTCCAGGTGCCATCTAATAATACCACAGTTTGTGGGGCGCATGCGTGATGCGGCCAGAGGAGGAATATGGAAAAGAGAGCACCGAGTGTGGCTGGGGCAAAGCAGGCAAGCACGGAGGCAGGCAGGAGAGCCACCGAGATCCCGAAAATGCAGAAAAGTTTAAAATCTACTCCCCTGGAAGCAGCGGGTTTCTTCTGCAGGAGAAAGGACCATGCGAACGGAGGAAGACTGGCGGCCATCTTAGCAAGGGTGAGTCTGATGCAGCTTCACTCCCAGACAGTGTCCGTGATCTAAAAACAACACAAAGATTTATATGCAAACATTGAGGCAATGTTCCAAAGGGACTGACAGCGGCAGTGAGAGAAACCCACAGGGAGATCTCCGTATTGGGTGACCGGACAGACACCTTACAGACTAAAACGGACCTCACACAAGCAGTTAAGCAGTCCCAGAAATTGATACAGAAGAATGAAGATTTAGAGAATCGCTCCTGGAGCAACAACGTCAGGATCCATGGGATCCCAGAGCAGGTAGATCCCTAGATCCCTACTTTCATAGGCCAATCTCTCAATTAATCCCAAATACTGAAACAGATCTGTATCACCTGAATAGAGCACAGAGAAGCTTTGCAGGGATGCCTTACAGGCCTTCCCTGACAGGCTCCGAGACACAATGATACATTTTACTACTACAGGAAGACCTCCTCAAAACTGTCAGACCCTATAGAATTTGAGGGAGCAACTTTGGAAATGTATCCAGACCTCTCCCCTGGCATGCAGAAAAAAGCTAAAACCAGCCACTTCACATCTTACAAACAAAGGAGTGAAATATGGCTGGGGTTTCCCCTTTCGTATAATGGTGTGACAGGGAGGCAGAAATTTATCTCAGGCAGAAAATCTCATGAGAGGATTAGGCCTAGACCAGTTCTCGCCACAGACAGAGGGAACCATGTAGAGTAGGGTGACCATTTTTTCCCAGTGAAAAAACGGGACAACGGCAAAAGGCCTGCACCGATTGCACATAGGCGAATGGCTAGAGCCGATTGCACATGGGCGAATGACCCACACTGATGGCGCATGCGCAGCTGACAAGAGTCGATTGCGCATGTGTAGCCGACAAGAGCCGATCGATCATGTGCCGGATCGGCTTTTGCCAGCCACGCATGCAAAATCAGCTCTTGCCAGCCGCATATTCATGATCGGCGCGGGCCATTCGCGCATGCGCCAACAACAAACTAAACAAACAGGACGTTTTGGCACTTTTTAAAAACTTGGCAGGACACCGGTAATGCCAAAATCCGGAACAATCCTGGAAAAAACGGGACGTCTGCTCACCCTAACATAGAAAAGAAAGATCACCAGCTTCTAACGCCCTGAAAGAACCTGGACACAGACCTGAAGATCTACAGCTACATCTATTCTGTTAATTAAAAAATGTTCACAGCCCCTCCTGAGGACTTTGTAAGAAGGGCGACTTGGAACCACAGGGGTTCATACAATTAGGGAACTATTGGAAGCAAGTACCATCTCGAGACCACAGATATGAAGAATGCAGCAAACGGATGGATAGATTTGTGTGAAGGACTGTGTACATGAACTTTTCAAAGCAAGAGGCTCAACAAGAGTCAAAACATAACGGACCCCCAAACTGCGAACCCCCCCCTGAGACCACAGCAAGAGGAATATCTTTCAAATTAGACTTTGTGGTGTTTATTTGCCTTTCTAACTAATGTTTATGTTTAGAAGTTGTTTGCAAGCATCAGGCCTATTATAAGTTACTTCTTTTTAAGTGGGTAGACTAAGAAACAGAGAGAAGTCATTATTTTTAGAATCTATATTCTTTGTGTTGGCTGTTGGTAATATGTATATGTGTGTGTGTGTGTGTGTATATTATATTTCTCCCCACCGGAGTATGATTAAAGAAAGACACAGCAATGCTAGATGATCAAGAAAAGTGTATTAAAGAGGCACTCCGGTGACACTCTTTGTGTGTGTGTTCTTTTTAAATATGTTTGAAGTTGGTGGTCATCGGAGCTGAATCGCGTTATTTCAGCTTCAGGGACCCCCGCTTCCCGAGATTTTTTTTATTTTTTTTTTTAAATGAAATGTTTTACCAGGAAGTAAATACAATATTAATGCTGCACACCATACAATAAATAGCAGATACTCGCTGTTACCGGTGCTTCTGGTCCAGGGGAGACCCTGTCAGTGAAAAAACTCCAGAATAAGCAACAAAAGGAGGTTCTGGGCACTGCGGATTTCCAAGAAAATGTATTAGATAAGCACAACGTTTCAACCAACAAGCGCGGTCCTTCTCACGTGAAGATAGAACACAAATCACATATTGTCCACTATTTATAGCCCCCAACCCAGGGGAAATTACCTAAAATCTTACGGTTTCTCCCACATGCGTCTCTCAGTCCATTGCGCATGCGCGCGCACATCCGGGTCCTCGTCGCTTCCGAGTGATGTCATCATTAGGTCCACCCTGCCTTCCGATTTGTCCTGTCGTCCCGCTGTGCTGCTACAGTAGGAGATCTCAGTATCCCATCCAGGCGCATTACCAGGAAGTAATACAGTGAGAGTTACCCCTCGTTTTCAAGGGCACAGAGTTAAGACAAATAATACATGGTTACAAATACAGTTACATAATGAACAGGGTATACATTATATACAAGTCATTGCATGCACAGTTAAAGACAATATATATAATATATATAATGGGCGTATGAAACAGTTACAGACCAGATTAAAATGTGAGACAGCCTTAGATTTGAAAGAACTTAAAGCAGCAGTTCAGTCTTTTTTTTTCTTTTTTTTTTTTAAATTAAGTTTTTTATTTCAATAGTTTCATGTGGGCAATCTCTACTTACCTAAAGAACTGTATAGCTGCAGGTCAATTCGTTCTCCATGTATTGATCGGCGAAATTTGGTGACATCATTAGTGAAGGGATATGTTTTTCTTCTGCTTCTGTCACTCAGTGGAAGCTCATGAATATTCATGAGCACTCCTGCACTGACATGTGCTAGAGGGAGGGCAGGGCTGACAAAGGGGTGTGCCAGGGCTTGTGACAGGACATGAAAGGGCAGTGCCTTAGCAAATGGCTGTTAAAATAGAATACAAGAAAATTGGTCTTTCAAAGTTGTTGTTTTTAAAATAGAAAATGCTAAAAGTATTTTTTCTTACTACAGAACTGATTTATTAAAAAAAAACACACATGCCGGATATTGACTGAACTGCGGCTTTAAACTGGTGGTGGCTGTGAGAGTCTCCGGTAGGTTGTTCCAGTTCTTGGGGTGCACGGAGATAATTTCCTCGTGGGGGCTGCCGGTAGCAGCCCAGGCGGGCTATCGAAACGGCAGCTTAAATGTCCCGCGTCCCGCAGGCCAATAGGAAACCGTGATGTCAACCGTTGCGGCTTCCTATTGACTCACGTGATGAGGGAGCTGACAGAGACACTGGCTCTCCCTCCCGGGGGAAGTATCTTGGGAAGCAGGGGGTCAACTGAGCTAAAATTAAAGCGATTTAACTCCGAAGACACCCTGCTTCAATCATATAAATAAAAAGCAAAAAAACAGGAGGGCTCCTGTAAAGTCCTGTACAACAAAACCCGCGTGATACCCCTGAGGAAGGGCCCAGAGGGGGCCGAAACATTGTTTTTTTGTACTGGACTTTAATATACTTTTTGGGGGATCACCATCTAGTAGTGCTGTGTCTTTCTTCAATCATACTCTGATGGGGGGGAGGTACTTATTTTATTTTTCCGATGCGTTCAAGTCTTCAAGGGCCACCGACAGGTCAGGTTTTAAGGATATCCCTGCTTCAGCACAGGTGGCTCAATCAGCGGCTCAGTCAACGACTGCAAATATTTTCCTGCACCTAATGATCTTTTTACCTTGCAATAATTTACAGTACAATTTTTTTGGGAAGATGCTATGCCAAATATATTGGTAACATTTGTTTGCGACTATTTAAGGATGTTAATGTTAACTTAAAAAAACAATTCTCATTAAAATATAAGCAAAGAAGTGTGAGTAGCTGTCTTGGTCATTTCTTCCATGTAGTAACAAAGGAGGGAAAGGGTGTGATACCTTTTATTGGACCTACAAGTAGTTCATATGTTACAAGCTTTGGAACCTCACCAGGGGCCCGATGAAGGATCCTGAGAGGGTTAAAAGCTTGTAACATATCAACTACTTGTTGGTCCAATAAAAGGTATCATTCCCTGCACCCCCTCTCCCTCCTGTGTTACTCATTCCCTGCACCCCCTCTCCCTCCTGTGTTACTCATTCCCTGCACCCCCTCTCCCTCCTGTGTTACTCATTCCCTGCACCCCCTCTCCCTCCTGTGTTACTCATTCCCTGCACCCCCTCTCCCTCCTGTGTTACTCATTCCCTGCACCCCCTCTCACTCCTGTGTTACTCATTCCCTGCACCCCCTCTCCCTCCTGTGTTACTCATTCCCTGCACCCCCTCTCCCTCCTGTGTTACTCATTCCCTGTACCCCCTCTCCCTCCTGTGTTACTCATTCCCTGCACCCCCTCTCCCTCCTGTGTTACTCATTCCCTGTACCCCCTCTCCCTCCTGTGTTACGCATTCCCTGCACCCCCTCTCCCTCCTGTGTTACTCATTCCCTGCACCCCCTCTCCCTCCTGTGTTACTCATTCCCTTCACCCCCTCTCCCTCCTGTGTTACTCATTCCCTGTACCCCCTCTCCCTCCTGTGTTACTCATTCCCTGCACCCCCTCTCCCTCCTGTGTTACTCATTCCCTGCACCCCCTCTCCCTCCTGTGTTACTCATTCCCTGCACCCCCTCTCCCTCCTGTGTTACTCATTCCCTGTACCCCCTCTCCCTCCTGTGTTACTCATTCCCTGTAACCCCTCTCCCTCCTGTGTTACTCATTCCCTGCACCCCCTCTCCCTCCTGTGTTACTCATTCCCTGCACCCCCTCTCCCTCCTGTGTTACTCATTCCCTGCACCCCCTCTCCCTCCTGTGTTACTCATTCCCTGCACCCCCTCTCCCTCCTGTGTTACTCATTCCCTGCACCCCCTCTCCCTCCTGTGTTACTCATTCCCTGCACCCCCTCTCCCTCCTGTGTTACTCATTCCCTGCACCCCCTCTCCCTCCTGTGTTACTCATTCCCTGCACCCCCTCTCCCTCCTGTGTTACTCATTCCCTGTACCCCCTCTCCCTCCTGTGTTACTCATTCCCTGCACCCCCTAACCCTCCTGTGTTACTCATTCCCTGCACCCCCTCTCCCTCCTGTGTTACTCATTCCCTGCACCCCCTCTCCCTCCTGTGTTACTCATTCCCTGCACCCCCTCTCCCTCCTGTGTTACTCATTCCCTGCACCCCCTCTCCCTCCTGTGTTACTCATTCCCTGTACCCCCTCTCCCTCCTGTGTTACTCATTCCCTGCACCCCCTCTCCCTCCTGTGTTACTCATTCCCTGCACCCCCTTACTCATTCCCTGTACCCCCTCTCCCTCCTGTGTTACTCATTCCCTGTACCCCCTCTCCCTCCTGTGTTACTCATTCCCTGCACCCCCTCTCCCTCCTGTGTTACTCATTCCCTGTACCCCTCTCCCTCCTGTGTTACTCATTCCCTGCACCCCCTCTCCCTCCTGTGTTACTCATTCCCTGTACCCCCTCTCCCTCCTATGTTACTCATTCCCTGCACCCCCTCTCCCTCCTGTGTTACTCATTCCCTGCACCCCCTCTCCCTCCTGTGTTACTCATTCCCTGCACCCCCTCTCCCTCCTGTGTTACTCATTCCCTGCACCCCCTCTCCCTCCTGTGTTACTCATTCCCTGCACCCCCTCTCCCTCCTGTGTTACTTATTCCCTGCACCCCCTCTCCCTCCTGTGTTACTCATTCCCTGCACCCCCTCTCCCTCCTGTGTTACTACTCTTTATATTGTGACTCCCTAGATGTGCTTCTAAGTTTTAGATTTTGGGGGATAGAAAATAATGTCCAGAAGGGTCAGGGTATATTGTAAGGATTCTTAACAATAAAGGGCTAAGCATAAAGGTATTAATGAATAATTAATTAGGCTTTCATTATGTGTTTTTTTTCTTTAAAATCATTGCGGGGGAGTGAACCTTTTTAATTAGAGTTTGTGTCGATTTCTCATGTACTCTGCATGCAGTGTACTGTTATTTCCTCATATTTTCTATGTCAACGACTTCATGCTAAATAGTCCTGCAGAGTAAATAACAACGCTCATCAGAATATACTGTATTCCTTGCACTGGTAGCCGTGTATTTATTGTATTGCTGCAAACCTATAAATTCATTTAATGTTGCTAATATAAATGTTCTTTAACATTTTCTCCCGTTTTGCGATTATATATTGAAATACAATAGTTTCCCTTTCTTACCGTTTAATATAATGCGGATATTTATCAATAAGTATGTGAGGAAACAAGCTCAACAAATCGATAATCCTTGGTTGAGGTGAGCTTAATACTAAACTTACAATTGTATTTTTAAGATATGATATATTAATGTTTAATTGGCAGTCTTCAAAACTGCATTTATTTTGTGCATAATAAAATGTAATAAATAGTGGTGTTCATAATCATAGTTGCTTTGTAATGTGTGCTCACGTTAATAATGGGAGGTGTGGGGCAGCGAACGGAATTCAAAGAGATTTGAAACCATTGATTTAGAGCAGAGCCTCCAGAAATGCAACACAAAGTTGCCTGCTGCTGACATCGTCACTTAGGCAGATCTAATTCTCTAGATGTTTTGAAATTGCTTTGCCATTCAGAAGCCATATGTCATGTCTTTGTTTGGTTTTCCTGTGTTTGAGCTGAACATGTGTTCCTACAGCCGATTACATTTTGGCTCGTAAGGGAAAGTTTCGGTGGTTGCCACAAGATGGCAGTAGCCGTTAAATTAAGACCAAAATACTGTAAAACAGAATTTAAAAAAAAAACACGTTAAAAAGCATTAGATTTTTTTGCCCCTAAATTACATGCTTTTGGGAATCTAATTCACAGCCTTAACCTTTTCAGTGCCAACAGATCTCTGGCATTTGTAGTCACGTGATTGCTTCAGCAGCGATGACATGCCCGCCACTGCCCCCTAGCAGACAGAAATGGAATTGAGGGAGCTGCACTTCTGTTTGGTTTGGACCACCCGCTCCGTTGGTGCAGCTAGCACTACACACCCCTAGAAAAATGAGCTGCACATACGTGTTACATCAATAGAGCTTCTGGCGTGCCAGGGCTGATGAGGTATCAGGTATTTCTTATAGACACGCTAAAAGGTTAAACTAATCTTGTGCTAATATAGAAAATTAAGCTTGTTTTGTTTCTTTGGAAATATTTGTTTCTCTGGTCAATATTTCATGAGAATTAATTCATTACTAGTCAAATTAAATTGCAGATACAATACAATGCTGGATCACGTTTAGAGTTATGAATCAAGTTTTGCACAAACGAGCTTAAGAGAAATATTATCCCATATATATCCCAGAACTTATCACACCTCATATTAAGACACACGTTATATATGTCACACACACACATTTCAAAATAAAGTACATACAGTATGCAAACATAAATATATAAATATTTGTGTGTACATGTATATATATATATATATATATATATATATATATATATATACACATATAATACAATATTGCTAAAATATATACAGTATATGCATCTGTTACCGCAAATCTTTAAGATAGTGTGATACATATACATACATGAGGGTGGGAGCTGTATCTATATAAATATAAATATCTATATCTATATATAGCCAATAAAGAATATCACTTGTGAGCACATTCACAACCCTGCCTTTCAACCATTATCACAAAGCATACAGTGCTCCCACTGCAGCAAGGAATTCTGGGAAATAATATGCAAATGAGCACACAATGTGGCACCTTTTGCCTGGAATATCCATTCACATTTCCCAGAATCCCTTGCTGCAGTGGGAGCACTGTATGCTAGGTGATAATGGTTGAAAGGCAGGGTTGCAGACGTGTCTAAGACATGTGAACGTGCTCACAAGTGATATTCTTTATTGGCTATACTTGTATGCTAACGGTGGAGGTTTTCTGTTGCCTTTTTCACCCACCATAACTTAAAATGTATGATATATATATAAAATCAGTGAAGTGTTTGTCAATCCACTGCTGGATAAAGGCCTCCCCAATTCTTTTCCAGGTACTGCGGTTGCAAACCACTCATTTCCGTGTTGTTCCTACACATTTTCTGCTTTCGTCCTCCCGTTCTTTCTTTTGGTCAATGTCTTGTTGTTTTTTTTATATCCCTTGATAGATATCTCTCTCTATCTCTGTGTAGATATATATAGATAATGTGTGCAGTCACCTTCACTCTCATAGGGCTGCATTCTCCTTTGGAGGCATGAAGAACAGATAACATCAGAGATGAAAAACTTGAGCTCTGTAATTGATCATCATATGTGTTTTCACAGCCCCTCCATTATCAGGGAACTTGTGAGACTGCCAGCTGTTTTTTTAGCACAAAAATAAGCAGAGATGTAAAGTTGCATGTTAAAATCGCAGTCAGTTGACATACTTTTACTGTTCGTGCCAGAGCCGGAATTAAGTATTTACAGCAGCTCATTAATGGCTATTGAGGTTCCAGTAAGATGAACCTCCTCTTCCTAGACAAACAGCTTATTTGCCAACATCCGCCAGTTTTAGTTACGATCGATCGATAAACCTGAGCTCATCTCCTCTGAGTCATTCCATGTGCAGAGCTTAGGATACTGTTTTAGGAACGTACAATATAATGGTAAAGTGCCCAGTCCTGGGGATGACTTTAGGGTGGTTAGGTTTGCATACTTTTCAGAAGACCACCATGAAATGTATTTGGCCTAGTAAGGGGTCTCAACAACCCCATTATGGCCCATATCTAATAAGCGGTCTATTCTGTAAGACACTTCCAGCGCCGGAAAACACCTCACCGTGGGAGAAGGAGTGTCTCAGTGAGTATAGGTACGGACTCTGTGAACAATGACACGAGTTTAAGGGAATCTGGTTCAATTCCCGGTGTCGGCTCCTTGTGACCTTGGGCAGCTCACTTTATCTCCCTGTGCCGCAGGCACTAAAATCATAGATTGTAAGCTCCACGGGGCAGGGGCTGTGTCTGTAACCATCCTGTGTTGTTTATAGTGCACTATATTGTAATTGTGAAGCATTTTGTGCCCCATTGGCAGAATATTGCTACATGAAATAAAGTTATTATTATTATCTAAGTGAATGTGCCAGATGATCTTTTATGAAAACACTGTAATATGGTCTTTTAATTTTGGAAAGTGTGTGCTTGATATCGTAGCATGTTCATTTTAAATAGTTAGGTACATGAAACGTGAACCCTACATAGAAAGAGCCATATGCTGTGGTGACGCGCTATTTAGCAGAGGTGGCTGGGGTGCTACTTAGCCATACAATTGCTCAGTTCATAACAAAAGCAGGGCGTTCAATCTTGGAAATCGGTTGGAAATGGCATTGCACACCAGAAGCACTATTACATTGTAATATAGCTATGTCCATCAAGTCAAACTTTTTCTTTAGTACTATCCTGGTACTCAGATGAATGCACAGAAAAAAGTGCAATATTTGCTACATTTTGCTTGTCCCTGACTCCAGTAAAAAACAATAAGATCTCTCTGTGCATCAACAGACATGTAATTAATAGGATTGTACACCCTATTTTGTGCAGTGTAGTATCTGTGGTGACGTGTGTGCAAATTACTCCTGATAGAGGTACAATTTGCCAAACAGCCAGTTGAATTGCCGTATTTTCATTATAGCCGTTTTCTATGCCCTATAATGATGCTATAATTATGCTCCTGTCTGTGTCTCTTTAATAGAAAAGCTAATGTGTCGATAAGTAATATAATGTTGATTATGTAATTATTCTAAATATGACCATCTTTATTCTCAAATCATATTGTAAGTTGTTATCAGGACATACAAATTGACATGTCCATGATAAGAAGCTATTTTCTGTGAATGGAAAGGAGAGGAAGCTGGTGAGATCACGTCTAATTTACTGCAATTAGAATCAATAATCTCTTGGCGGATATCAGTCTGCCTTCATTCAGTTTTACCTGCCTCCATTACTCAGTGCGCTCCTCAGGGATCTGTGCAAGTGAAGTCATCTGTGCTGATGTCATGGCTTGCGCTGTGAAAGTGAGTGAGAATTACTGGACGCCGTTAAGTATTTTGCATCCGGAACCATTGATGGAAAAATATTTGGCTTCTTCTCAGATGTAAACAAATAGACACGTCTTTTAGATCGGGAAATGTATGTTAACCCGTCTTGCTGCTGTGCGGACACGAGTGTTTTATGTTCTTTATTATCATAAAAACACGTGTCTTTTTAGTCATTAAAAAAATACACAAGTTATCATAATACCCTATTCTACCCCCAGAATATCATACAGTGCTTAAAGCCCCAGTCTAAAAATGGTACTTCTTTACTAAATACTCTTTTCATTATGATGCTTCATTGTCAAGCTATCCACTAGCGTTCAGTTTTAGAGAAATATTGTACTGATGTAAAACAGTTGTTGGCGAGTCCCTCTGAATTGTTGTTTTCAAAAAAAATCACTTTTAATTTGCTGCTGAATTCTCTCTTTTCATCCTCTAATTCAAAGCGGGCAATATTGTATACAGTATTTGGTGATGCTTGTTATTTTTCGGTTTATATTTAGGCTTTTAGGCACACATTTGCAGGTATGAAATAAATCCTGAATTATGAAATGCCTATCACAAATGGGGAGAAGCACCCACACGCAGAAAAACTTTCACTTTGTTGCATGTTCTATAGATGAATGCAAGTGAGAATAGGGATGCAGAATGAGCTACAAGAATGTAATGTTATAAATACAACTATACTCATTACTGCTTGCTGTCTTTGGAAAGGTTTTTGTTTGCCTGATCATGACTAAAGTTGATTTCCACGCAGTGGCCCTTTTCAGTGTGCTGTGAAGCTATCTTCTCCTTGCCCAGTAAGATATAGGGGCGCATGCTATATTGGCTAAAGCAGCCTTTCCACTCTGATCATCTAATTTTGTGCAAACTTGACCCCATTCCCTCTCACCTCATCCGACCTCTTACTGCCACTCTGTACCTTACACATCTTTTGAACTCCTCTCTCAGCACAGGAACCTTTCTCTTGGCGTTCAAACATTCAATAGCCACATTTATCCTTAATAACGATAACCAAGATCGTACTTCCACTTCTATTTCCACCTGGCTCTCTCCTGTCTTTTGCATTCAAGCTTCTCGAACAACTTGTCTATTCACGCTTATTTCATTTCCTTAATACTCATAGGGGCTATTCAGTGAACCTCAATGGGGCTTTCCCTTCAATACTGCAGGATCGGCGGAATTGGAGTTTACAGTATGAACCGTATAATCAACATAATAAACCAACAACTCAATTTACTGTCACAGTCAATAACACTGCAGTACCATTCACCCGGTCCCCAAGCACGCTGCCTAGGTACTATTTGACCTGTCCTTCTCTGCTAACATTCATGCTGTTTCTAAATCCTGCTGATTTGTCCTCTGTAACATTGCCAAAATCTGACAATTCCCCTGTCGCTTCACAATTAAAACTCTTATACATGCGCTCATTATCTCCCAACTTGACTATTGGAACCTTCTCCTCTCCTTCCTCCCTGATTCCCCACTCCACACTCTATCTAACATTAGCATGAGTGCATGGTGAGGGGGGAGTGAGAACATGGTCAGGGAGGGCAAAGGGAGGGCGAAAGAATGGTGAGGCGTGAGTGCGATCATGGTGAGGGAGGGCAAGATCATTTTTGAGGGAGGGGGAGAGCATGGTGAGGGAGGAGGGGAGAGAGCATACGGAGGGAGGGTGAGAGTATGGTGAGGCGTGAGATCATGGTGATGGAGGGTAAACTAACATCATGGTGAGGGAGGGGGCAGCGAACATGTGAGGGAGGAGGGTAGAGAGAGCATGTGAGGGAGGAGGGCAGCGAGCATGTGAGGGTCGAGGGTACCAGTGCAAACTTGTAATCTGCACTCCTTTTCTCCAGTTGTTGACATAAGTATGACTTTTGGTAGAAGACGTAGAGTATTCAGTCAGTCATTAAATGAAAAGGGATTAAGATAAATAGTAACTAACCAACCTAAGATCAGAACATCTCAGAAGACTGGAACGTCTTCCTGGCAGACACACACACACACACACACTTCATGGTTCTGTTGTTGGGCGGCTGACTTCCTAACAGACCAGCTTTATTACTTCATTCCATGCCTGCAGGCAGAAAGGTTTTGCTATTGCACAAATGTTGTAAAGAAGGGGAATGCCAGTGGCGGTGGAGGAGGTTAGACGTCTGAGGCCAGGTGTTTACAAGCCAATGACAATGCATGGATGAATGACTGTGAAAGTTTGATGCTGGCCCGGCAGGGGGCTTCTGGATTTTGGGCTTGGGAAGGCCGCACTGGTTGTATTCACTTGTCTGCCGCTCTGGTCGCTATAAATAGCTGCACAATAAATATATATCCTATTTACCCAATGAGCATAATTCATGGAATCAGGTGTCACGGCGCACCATGGCTTCACTACTGGGCATACTGCTATGATGTTAAATTTGTTACTTAATAATGCATTTCTGATCCCACACAACACAAGTCAAATAGACCACATCCATTTTCGATTGTTATGTCAAATGGTTAATGGTATCTGTTAAACTGTACACTGAATTTAGGGTTGCCAGGTGTTCAGTATTGAACCGGACAGTCCTGTATTTGGACACTGTCCAGTAAAAAGTTAGAGGTAATACTGGACATGCATGTGTCCGTTATTTCCTCTCTGGACAGTGTGACCTGACCGGCTAGGGGGGCCACGGGATTTCTCTCAGCAGGTAGAGAGCAGGGCTGTTGCTGGGGGGCTGGGTGGCTTACTCCATCCTAATTGGCTGCTGCTGGATAATGCAGCCAATTAGGAGGATGTGCCTGGGAGTGGGGCCATGGGATCAGGAAACTGTATGTGTGTGTGTGTGGTGTATGTCGAGTGTGTGTGTGTGTGTGTGTGTATGTTACACGAGCTCGTCACACCTATCTCCATTGTGCCCAGTATTTTTGGAGAAGCCACCTGGCAACCCTAACACTAATAGATAGGCTTGAAACACATTGCTTTGCATCCCTCAATTCTAAGTCATATTCTAGACAAGGCACAATAAAGAATGAACTTTTTACTGTACTATATATAAGGTGACCAGACGTCCCGTTTTTTTGCCCTCTGTCCCAGTGTCCCGAGATCTGACTAAATGCCGCCGATCGCGCATGCACAGCCATCAAGCGCGATCAATCTCGCATGTGCATCCGGCAAGCACCGATCGATCACGCATGCGCAGCATATGTCTCAGGAAAAATATTGTCACCCTAAATATATACATCACTAAACCAGTTGCCTACAGGTCAGGTTGTCATTACAGCATTACAGGATTGGCCTATTGGGCTCTATGTGCAGTTCTTACACGGCCAGTAATACTTTGTAGAACTTCTCAATAGTAGAGGGTCTCAATATCAGTATTCAATGCAAATACTAAATGTGCTTCTTTAAAAGTTTGTGTTTCCCAGGGCACATGGATTTGCTTTGCACAGTTAACCACAACAATCCTGGAATTTATTACATGTATTTTTAAATGCCTTCATATTTTATTTAGAAGAACACTCCAACATTTCCTGCAGGCCTGGAGATAATGGCTTCTTTATTTGATGCAGAAGCATAAAAGGGGGCATTAAACCTGTAACCTCTGCGAGGTGCTTCTAGTTCTCATCATTTATCTGTTCTGTTCTTTCCTCATTTGTACAATCTGCTGCTCATCTCCTGTATACTGATTTGTAAAACCTGAGCTTTTTAAAAAAAAATTGTGCAGTAACTGCCAACATTAAGGATACAACCCGAGACTGAACAGACCAAGAGACAATTTCAGTATTAGGAAATATAGACAGCAATTAAGGACAATGCTGCTGTCACAGTGTATTGAAATTACAGGGCAATCTTGACCCCATTGCCAATTAATTTACCTTTTTGTCCCACTGAATATAAATCAGTATCAAGCATTAAGTATGAGGGATTTCATATCTAAGCATTTCACATTTAAAGGAAACTGAGATCTGAATTGCTGCCATTGCATCCCCTTGTAATGTGTTCTTTCAGTATTCCCTCCCTAGATCTTTCCATAACCGCTCCCCGATTCATTAACAATAGCAGCAAAGTAGCTCAATACATTGATGCAAAAAAAACACACGGCCCAAATGCCACACTGTTTTGTTGTATCAACATTGATCCACTGTTTTAAATAGGATATGACCTTCAGTGCTAAAACATGCATGTCCATAGTTCCTCTGATCGGAGAACCTTTATTCCTGGTAAGTATGGCACTTTGCGCACGTTGCCTCAGATCCTTTAGCATTCAGGGACATGAAGTCTTGGTTTTTTTCTGCTTACAGAACGATGCTTAATAGTAGGGGAGGGCATGTTACGCATTTAAAGATTTTGCAGTTCTCCATAAGGCTGCGTCCATGCTATGGACGACCGCGCAGACGCGTCCGCACGCTGCGCGATCAGACTGCCTCAAGGCAGTGATCCCGTCCATGCGGCATGCGGGCGCGCGGAGGCAGGAGGGGGCGCGCGGAGGCAGGAGGGGGTGCGCGGAGGCAGGAGGGGGCGCGCGATGCGCGAGACACCAGTCAAAACTGATTTCTCGCGCGATAGGGAGGTCACGTGAGCGGTTCGCCCAATGAGGTCGAACCAGCTCCGTGACATCACTGGGAACACCCCCCACGGCCCGAGAACTATGGCCAGTGAAAGCACCCGCTTTCCCTCCGCCTCCGTGCGCCTCCGCACGGCTGCACTCTCTATGGACTCTCCAAATGGCTCCCTGATACAAGTGGAGCAACGTAGGTACATTAATACAGGGATGGGGCACATTAAAAATTACTTATCAATTTAACAGCAAAGTTGCTTACCTTTGTTTTAAAATAAATTAAACATATGGGTAACACCGTACATACATTGCAAGGTAAAACCTTTCTAGACTGCACTTTTAATTACATTGTAGAAGAAAACTGTAATATTCTTCTTTGCTTTAGTCTATTTTGAACAAATTATTTCAGCATGTCTTGTAACTTAATGGCACAAAAGAATGGATATAATTGAAAGACTGTATGCTTTCAATGGTTTGGCTATACAGAAAATGTGCTCATTAGCTCACGCCAGGAGTCCAAATGTAGTCTGATTCATCACATTATGAGTGAATTGACTTAAAGTATCATGTTTCTATTGATCTAAATAGTAAGGGTAAAAGGAAAGAGATAAAGACATCTGAAACCTGACAGTTTTCAATTGGGGCACTTCCAATGACATTGGGAACGGAGCTTATAAACAGACTATGAGCATTTAAAGAGAGAGTGCTGTTTCGCCAACCTACATGTCAGAAAATCTAGACTGGACTAGAATTTCATAAGTCTTTTTCCATATTAATGCAGGACCACTATGAGTACACTAGGGTGAGGAGTAGAAAACAAGAAGTATATTCAAATCTCTTGGGCGTGAATTTGGCCATTCTTAGTGTTAAGGGTGGAATATCCATTAGTTTATTGTGTGTTGGTCAAACAGAATGTCTGTCTGCAGAAAAATGCCCAGTGCCATCACAAATGATTATTTATTGCATCTGAGCATCAATGGGGTTTGCTCACTGAAGCATGGTAACTGCTGCAGTGGGATATCGCTGAAGCATGGTAACTGCTGCAGTGGGATATCGCTGAAGCATGGTAACTGTTGCAGTGGGATATCGCCTTTCCGTTGAGTCAAGAACATTCTTAGACTCAATCAAATGCATAGACCTATTTCTAAGTGAAGTACTAAGGGTGATGTGTCATTAGTGTCAGATTTCCCCGTTAGGCCATTTTGGAGCGGCACACATTTTGCTCCCATATAATTTTGCCGCACTGTCGGGCCTCTCGGACCTAATGGGAAGGTAATTGACTGTGTCGGCCGTCTCATGTCTGCCGCCCTTCTGCTCCTTTGGAATCCCAGCGTCAAATTACGCTGCGGACGCCCCCACCGTGATGTCACACAGCGTCTTGTTGCCATGGCAGCAGGATCTCGCAACGTCAAATGACATCACGTTTCCATGGCAATGTTGGTGATGTGCCAGCGTCACTTGACACCGGGATTCCAAAGGAGCAGGAGCGCGGCACCAAGGAGGCGGCAGACAAAAGGCACGTGCCTAGGGGCGGCAGACAAAAGGCACGTGCCTAGGGGCGGCACCTTTGGAAATCCGCCGCTGGGTGTGATCACATGAAACGTGAAAGTTACCCCTTCTACTCAGTCTTTAAAATATTTGTTGTTGTTGATTTTGACTTTAATAACCTTTCTGTAGCAGCTGATGATTACTTCGTGCTTCACGACAAAGAGCCAGTAAACTACAAACATGCTGCGTACGCACGGTTCGTTTTGTTAGTCAACATTGAAAACCTGTAAATGGGAATTGAAGAAGGGAAAGGTCTGGATTGACTAAACGGTGCTATGTTTTAGGCAAACACAAGTAACGGCTTTGCAAGTAAATCTGTACCAAACTATATTTGGCAATTTACCGTAAGAGAAAAATGGTCAGGCTTAAATGTAATGGCGAAAAAAATGTCATTTATGACTCAATACTTAGCGCCCAAAGTGTGTAACCTTCAGCATGGAGACTTTTTCATGCTTTCAAAAAGCATATGTATACTGAATTAAATTGCTTTTATAGCAAATCCTGGAAAACTGCATAACCATCTTTTTAGTGAAACACAAGGAATTATAACTTTTACCATAGAGAGCAACTAATTAAAACTTCAATTATGGTAATGAAAATCAGTAAGCTGTTTGAAGAATGACATGTCCTTTGAGGAAAATGGCACAAATGTTATGTACATCCATAGGGATAGGACCTAGTTTATATATTCTTGCACTGTTCAAAATGCTAAAATAGAATTGCAGCCTCGGAAAATATTATGTCAAACAATGTATAAAACCCAAATGCAGTAACACAGTGCAGTGCAGTATTTGGTAGAAAATTATCAGATAGATTATTTGGGTGCAATGCCCTCTTCCCCTACAAAAATAGTCCTACTTACCCTTTGAAACATTTTCATATGCGGGAAGATCCTTCTTAAACTTCCTTCAAACTTTTGAAAGGAACCGTTCTCCCTACTTGTTTTATTACAGTACATAGGTGGGAAGTTGGGGTCTCCGGAGCTCAAATGCGATATTTAATCTGCGGAGACCGCCTGGTTCCCGAGATGCGTACCTGTAAACGTAGCCCGTGTACCGTCATCCCATGGGAAACAAAATGGTGGTTTCAATCTTCAGCGACACGAGGGCCAATAGGAAGCTGCAATGTCATTCGTCGTAGCTCCCTAATGGCCCACGTGACATGAGGATTTAATCAACCAGGAAGTACGGTACCGGTGCTGGCATTCCCTGTATGTATGTACCGGTGCTGGCATTACCTGTATGTATGTAGCGGTGCTGGCATTCCCTATATGTATGTACCGGTGCTGGCATTCCCTATATGTATGTACCGGTGCTGGCATTCCCTGTATGTGTGTACCGGTGCTGGCATTCCCTGTATGTATGTAGCGGTGCTGGCATTCCCTGTATGTGTGTACCGGTGCTGGCATTCCCTGTATGTATGTAGCGGTGCTGGCATTCCCTGTATGTATGTAGCGGTGCTGGCATTCCCTGTATGTATGTACCGGTGCTGGCATTCCCTGTATGTATGTAGCGGTGCTGGCATTCCCTGTATGTATGTAGCGGTGCTGGCACTCCCTGTATGTATGTAGCGGTGCTGGCACTCCCTGTATGTGTGTACCGGTGCTGGCATTCCCTGTATGTATGTAGCGGTGCTGGCACTCCCTGTATGTATGTAGCGGTGCTGGCACTCCCTATATGTATGTACCGGTGCTGGCATTCCCTGTATGTATGTACCGGTGCTGGCATTCCCTGTATGTATGTAGCGGTGCTGGCATTCCCTGTATGTATATAGCGGTGCTGGCATTCCCTGTATGTATGTAGCGGTGCTGGCACTCCCTGTATGTGTATAGCGGTGCTGGCATTCCCTGTATGTATGTAGCGGTGCTGGCATTCCCTGTATGTATGTAGCGGTGCTGGCATTCCCTGTATGTGTGTACCGGTGCTGGCATTCCCTGTATGTATGTACCGGTGCTGACATTCCCTGTATGTATGTACTGGTGCTGGCATTCCCTGTATGTATGTACCGGTGCTGGCATTCCCTGTATGTATGTACCGGTGCTGGCATTCCCTGTATGTATGTACCGGTGCTGGAATTCCCTGTATGTATGTAGCGGTGCTGGCATTCCCTGTATGTATGTACCAGTGCTGGCATTCCCTGTATGTATGTACCAGTGCTGGCATTCCCTGTATGTATGTACCAGTGCTGGCATTCCCTGTATGTATGTACCGGTGCTGGCATTCCCTGTATGTATGTAGCGGTGCTGGCACTCCCTGTATGTATGTAGCGGTGCTGGCATTCCCTGTATGTGTTTAGCGGTGCTGGCATTCCCTGTATGTATGTACCGGTGCTGGCACTCCCTGTATGTGTGTAGCGGTGCTGGCACTCCCTGTATGTATGTAGCGGTGCTGGCACTCCCTGTATGTATGTAGCTGTGCTGGCATTCCCTGTATGTATGTACCGGTGCTGGCACTCCCTGTATGTATGTAGCTGTGCTGGCATTCCCTGTATGTATGTAGCGGTGCTGGCACTCCCTGTATGTATGTAGCGGTGCTGGCACTCCCTGTATGTATGTAGCGGTGCTGGCATTCCCTGTATGTATGTAGCGGTGCTGGCACTCCCTGTATGTATGTAGCTGTGCTGGCATTCCCTGTATGTATGTAGCGGTGCTGGCACTCCCTGTATGTGTGTACCGGTGCTGGCATTCCCTGTATGTATGTAGCGGTGCTGGCATTCCCTGTATGTATGTATGTACCAGTGCTGGCATTCCCTGTATGTGTGTACCGGTGCTGGCACTCCCTGTATGTATGTAGCGGTGCTGGCATTCCCTGTATGTGTGTACCGGTGCTGGCATTCCCTGTATGTATGTAGCGGTGCTGGCACTCCCTGTATGTATGTAGCTGTGCTGGCATTCCCTGTATGTATGTAGCGGTGCTGGCACTCCCTGTATGTATGTAGCGGTGCTGGCACTCCCTGTATGTATGTAGCGGTGCTGGCACTTCCAGTATGTATGTAGCGGTGCTGGCATTCCCTGTATGTATGTATAAGTGCTGGCATTCCCTGTATGTGTGTAACGGTGCTGGCACTCCCTGTATGTATGTATGTACCGGTGCTGGCATTCCCTGTATGTATGTACCGGTGCTGACATTCCCTGTATGTATGTACCGGTGCTGGCATTCCCTCTATGTATGTACCGGTGCTGGCATTCCCTGTATGTATGTACCGGTGCTGGCATTCCCTGTATGTATGTACCGGTGCTGGCATTCCCTGTATGTATGTACCGGTGCTGGCATTCCCTGTATGTATGTACCAGTGCTGGCATTCCCTGTATGTATGTACCAGTGCTGGCATTCCCTGTATCTATGTACCAGTGCTGGCATTCCCTGTATGTATGTAGCGGTGCTGGCATTCCCTGTATGTATGTAGCGGTGCTGGCACTCCCTGTATGTATGTAGCGGTGCTGGCATTCCGTGTATGTGTGTAGCGGTGCTGGCATTCCCTGTATGTATGTACCGGTGCTGGCATTCCCTGTATGTATGTACCGGTGCTGGCACTCCCTGTATGTATGTAGCGGTGCTGGCACTCCCTGTATGTATGTAGCTGTGCTGGCATTCCCTGTATGTATGTACCGGTGCTGGCACTCCCTTTATGTATGTAGCTGTGCTGGCATTCCCTGTATGTATGTAGCGGTGCTGGCACTCCCTGTATGTATGTAGCGGTGCTGGCACTCCCTGTATGTATGTAGCGGTGCTGGCATTCCCTGTATGTATGTAGCGGTACTGGCACTCCCTGTATGTGTGTACCGGTGCTGGCATTCCCTGTATGTATGTAGCGGTGCTGTCATTCCCTGTATGTATGTACCAGTGCTGGCATTCCCTGTATGTGTGTACCGGTGCTGGCACTCCCTGTATGTATGTAGCGGTGCTGGCATTCCCTGTATGTGTGTACCGGTGCTGGCATTCCCTGTATGTGTGTACCGGTGCTGGCATTCCCTGTATGTATGTAGCGGTGCTGGCACTCCCTGTATGTATGTAGCGGTGCTGGCATTCCCTGTATGTATGTAGCGGTGCTGGCACTCCCTGTATGTATGTAGCGGTGCTGGCACTCCCTGTATGTATGTAGCGGTGCTGGCACTCCCTGTATGTATGTAGCGGTGCTGGCACTTCCAGTATGTATGTAGCGGTGCTGGCATTCCCTGTATGTATGTACCAGTGCTGGCATTCCCTGTATGTGTGTACCGGTGCTGGCACTCCCTGTATGTATGTATGTACCGGTGCTGGCATTCCCTGTATGTATGTACCGGTGCTGACATTCCCTGTATGTATGTACCGGTGCTGGCATTCCCTGTATGTATGTACCGGTGCTGGCATTCCCTGTATGTATGTACCGGTGCTGGCATTCCCTGTATGTATGTACCGGTGCTGGCATTCCCTGTATGTATGTACCGGTGCTGGAATTCCCTGTTTGTATTTAGCGGTGCTGGCATTCCCTGTATGTATGTACCAGTGCTGGCATTCCCTGTATGTATGTACCAGTGCTGGCATTCCCTGTATGTATGTACCAGTGCTGGCATTCCCTGTATGTATGTACCGGTGCTGGCATTCCCTGTATGTATGTAGCGGTGCTGGCATTCCCTGTATGTATGTACCAGTGCTGGCATTCCCTGTATGTATGTACCAGTGCTGGCATTCCCTGTATGTATGTAGCGGTGCTGGCATTCCCTGTATGTATGTAGCGGTGCTGGCACTCCCTGTATGTGTGTAGCGGTGCTGGCATTCCCTGTATGTGTGTAGCGGTGCTGGCATTCCCTGTATGTATGTACCGGTGCTGGCATTCCCTGTATGTATGTACCGGTGCTGGCACTCCCTGTATGTGTGTAGCGGTGCTGGCACTCCCTGTATGTATGTAGCGGTGCTGGCACTCCCTGTATGTATGTAGCTGTGCTGGCATTCCCTGTATGTATGTACCGGTGCTGGCACTCCCTGTATGTATGTAGCTGTGCTGGCATTCCCTGTATGTATGTAGCGGTGCTGGCACTCCCTGTATGTATGTAGCGGTGCTGGCACTCCCTGTATGTATGTAGCGGTGCTGGCATTCCCTGTATGTATGTAGCGGTGCTGGCACTCCCTGTATGTGTGTACCGGTGCTGGCATTCCCTGTATGTATGTAGCGGTGCTGGCATTCCCTGTATGTATGTACCAGTGCTGGCATTCCCTGTATGTATGTAGCGGTGCTGGCACTCCCTGTATGTGTGTACCGGTGCTGGCATTCCCTGTATGTATGTACCAGTGCTGGCATTCCCTGTATGTATGTACCGGTGCTGGCATTCCCTGTATGTATGTACCGGTGCTGGCACTCCCTGCATGTGTGTAGCGGTGCTGGCACTCCCTGTATGTATGTAGCGGTGCTGGCACTCCCTGTATGTATGTAGCTGTGCTGGCATTCCCTGTATGTATGTACCGGTGCTGGCACTCCCTGTATGTATGTAGCTGTGCTGGCATTCCCTGTATGTATGTAGCGGTGCTGGCACTCCCTGTATGTATGTAGCGGTGCTGGCACTCCCTGTATGTATGTAGCGGTGCTGGCATTCCCTGTATGTATGTAGCGGTGCTGGCACTCCCTGTATGTGTGTACCGGTGCTGGCATTCCCTGTATGTATGTAGCGGTGCTGGCATTCCCTGTATGTATGTACCAGTGCTGGCATTCCCTGTATGTATGTAGCGGTGCTGGCACTCCCTGTATGTGTGTACCAGTGCTGGCATTCCCTGTATGTGTGTACCGGTGCTGGCACTCCCTGTATGTAAAAAGGAATAGAGGCTGGGGCGCTCCCTTATTTATTAGGCTTGTGGTGTGGCCTATGTTGTAATGTGTAACCAAATAAGGGGTAGTGTATACTTGCCCTTGTTGTTTTCTGCAGCTGGACCTGTAGAGAAGATAAAGCCCGGAATCTTCTTGTAATGACAGTAGAATCGGTGGATTGGTCAGCGCACGGGTTTTTCGCTCACAGGATGAAAAGAGAAAATGAGGGACACGTGATTAGTGTCAAACCATACAAAACATTTAACCAGTAATATAATGTGGTTGTTTAATAAAAAATGAAAAAATGCTTAGATAAAAAATGCTTGGATAAAAAATGCTTGGATAAAAAATCTTTTAAAACACTTTGTTAAAAGACTGAATTGGGGCTTGGATGCAGATGTCTAAGTAAAAATACTTCAATGGGAAAAAGGTTTCTGTGGTTGGTGGTGGTGTGAGGGATGGGACATAGAAAATAAAAATAAAAATATATATAGAGGGACTGTGGGGGCCGGTGATTGGCGCGCTTGTGTGCAGCCTGCTGCCAAACAGGAAAAGTGATGCTGCTTATGTAGTAAGAAACAGTAAAAAACAGTAAAAAACAGCCTGCTGTCTGGCAAAAGTGGTGATGTTTGTTTGGCAGTAATCGTTATATTTGGGTGTTTGCCAGAAGCAGTGGATTCCGCCTCCTTCTGCTGGAGGTGGTATGTGGTGCTGGTAAATGAAGTAAAACTGAGTTTTTTGGTGTAGGGGTGATTGCCTACTCCTCCTTATGGAGGTGGTATGTAAGTGGCTTCTCTCCCGGGTGCCCGATAGAAAGAAAAAAGGGCCGAGACCGGTGAGTGGGTTAAGGTGAGTTTATTTAAGTCATATACAGCAGAAAGAATAAAAACACTAAAAGGGGAGGGCTTACCGGATGAAGCATCACTGCGAAACGCGTAGTTCCCTGCCGGAGCCCATTACCTGAAGGACCCAGCCAGCCTGTTGACATCCGGTAAGCCCTCCCCTTCCGGTTCCCGCCATCGGACGCGGTCACGGGGGATACACCGGTCGGAGGAGCGCCATCGGACGATCAGGCTGCAGCTGGGCTATTGCCAAAGCTGCATTGTAAGTGTTTTTATTCTTTCTGCTGTATATGACTTAAATAAACTCACCTTAACCCACTCACCGGTTTCGGCCCTTTTTTCTTTCTATCGGGCACCCGGGAGAGAAGCCACTTACATACCACCTCCATAAGGAGGAGTAGGCAATCACCCCTACACCAAAAAACTCAGTTTTACTTCATTTACCAGCACCGCATACCACCTCCAGCAGAAGGAGGAGGAATCCACTGCTTCTGGCAAACACCCAAATATAACGATTACTGCCAAACAAACATCACCACTTTTGCCAGACAGCAGGCTGTTTTTTACTGTTTTTTACTGTTTCTTACTACATAAGCAGCATCACTTTTCCTGTTTGGCAGCAGGCTGCACACAAGCGCGCCAATCACCGGCCCCCACAGTCCATCTATATATATTTTTATTTTTATTTTCTATGTCCCATCCCTCACACCACCACCAACCACAGAAACCTTTTTCCCATTGAAGTATTTTTACTTAGACATCTGCATCCAAGCCCCAATTCAGTCTTTTAACAAAGTGTTTTAAAAGATTTTTTATCCAAGCATTTTTTATCCAAGCATTTTTTCATTTTTTATTAAACAACCACATTATATTACTGGTTAAATGTTTTGTATGGTTTGACACTAATCACGTGTCCCTCATTTTCTCTTTTCATCCTGTGAGCGAAAAACCCGTGCGCTGACCAATCCACCGATTCTACTCCCTGTATGTATGTAGCGGTGCTGGCATTCCCTGTATGTGTGTACCGGTGCTGGCATTCCCTGTATGTATGTAGCGGTGCTGGCACTCCCTGTATGTATGTAGCTGTGCTGGCATTCCCTGTATGTATGTAGTGGTGCTGGCACTCCCTGTATGTATGTAGCGGTGCTGGCACTCCCTGTATGTATGTAGCGGTGCTGGTACTCCCTGTATGTATGTAGCGGTGCTGGCACTTCCAGTATGTATGTAGCGGTGCTGGCATTCCCTGTATGTATGTACCAGTGCTGGCATTTCCTGTATGTGTGTACCGGTGCTGGCACTCCCTGTATGTATGTAGCGGTGCTGGCATTCCCTGTATGTGTGTACCGGTGCTGGCATTCCCTGTATGTATGTAGAGGTGCTGGCATTCCCTGTATGTATGTACCAGTGCTGGCATTCCCTGTATGTATGTAGCGGTGCTGGCATTCCCTGTATATGTGTAGCGGTGTTGGAATTCCCTGTATGTGTGTAGCAGTGCTGGCATTCCCTGTATGTATGTAGCGGTGCTGGCATTCCTTGTATGTATGTACCGGTGCTGGCATTCCCTGTATGTATGTACCGGTGCTGGCATTCCCTGTATGTATGTACCGGTGCTGGCATTCCCTGTATGTATGTAGTGGTGCTGGCATTCCCTGTATGTATGTAGCGGTGCTGGCATTCCCTGTATGTATGTAGCGGTGCTAGCATTCCCTGTATGTATGTAGCGGTGCTGACATTCCCTGTATGTATATAGCGGTGCTGGCATTCCCTGTATGTATGTAGCGGTGCTGGCATTCCCTGTATGTATGTAGCGGTGCTGGCATTCCCTGTATGTATGTAGCGGTGCTGGCATTCCCTGTATGTATGTAGTGGTTCTGCCCTAGGATTTTTGGTTGCGGCCGTTTTGCCGTGATCAAGTCGCTACTAGCATTTAGCTGCCACTCACCTCGCTGCAGGCGCATCTCACCGCCGACCGCTTTGCCGCCAAGATAAGCCCCTAACCTTACCCCTTAGCCTAAAAACCCCCAATGTAAAAACCTTATTCTTTTCCCTTTACCCTAAAAAAAACAATGCCCTAAAAACCCTACCCTAAAAACCTTACCTAGGTATCCTTACCCTAAAAAACCCTTACCCTAAAAACCTTACCTAGGTATCCTTACCTAAAAACTTTATCCGGGTCCCCTTACCCTAATACCCTTACCTCAGCCCTCCTACCCTGGTCACCTTGCCACAAAAACCCCTCAGCCTAAAAAACACTTACCCTAAGAACCTTACCTCGGTCCCCATACCCTAAAAACCATACCTCGGTCCCCTTACCCTAAAATCCCAATACCCTAAAAATCTTTCCCCTGTCCCCTTACCCTAAAAACGTAACCTCCTAAAAGTTAAGCCCTAATAATAATAAAACCTCTCTCTCTCACTCTCTCTTCTCTCTCTTCTCTCTCTTCTCTCTCTCATGTTCAGAGGGCCAGATATTCACATTATATTCAGGACAACACTACGTTTTCTTCAAATAACGTGACGTTACTAGTCTGGTCATTACTCCCGTCCAGTCAAATAGGGCATTGGATGGAACAAAATACAAAGAGATGATAAAAGTTAGTAAAATAACCTTTGATCAACTTCTGAAAGAAATTGTATCCCTTATATTCGTCGAAGTGGCCATCTAGTCATGGGCACTACATGTTACACGCGGCTAGGATTTAAAAAAAAAAGTGAATAAAAGTTTATTTCATGAACTTTATTATCTACTCTCAGCATCCTTACGCCTCTCCAATCCTCATTCAGGGAGCAGATGGGAGTAAGGCAGGTTCAGGCTGTGACGTTATGTTGTAGTGTTAACCTTACCAGCGCGTAGTGACTAGGATTTGCTTGTGATTACGGCTCATTTGATATCATTTGTATGCGATGAAAAACTAGTCTAACGTTAAGGAATAATGCGTTAGGTAAACGTCACTTCAAACTGAGGTTAACATCACGGACAATAGCCTAAATGGGGAAGAATCTATAGTGCCAAATCCCTGCTGCTTGGGATAGAAGAACGTGGCAGATTGGGTGAGCCAAATAACGAAAGGTTATTGAGAGGAAATACCAGCCGTAGAGTCTTCCTAATACAGTGACAATCCTTACTGTAAAGTGGCTTATAAATCAGTGGAGCAGGGGTTCTTAACTGCAGGTCTCAAGATCCTCTGGCCCAGCCAGAGCTGCTGCCGGCACCCCCTACGGAGGTAAGTATTTCGGGAAGCAGGTGGTCCCCGGAGCTGAAATTAAAGCGGTTTAGCTCCGGAGACCCCTTGCTTCAAATCAATAACGCAGGATTGCTGCTTTAAATGTAAAGTTCAGCTGAGATGAGGTAGTCAGCCAGCTGTAGGGAGGCTGAGCCTGTACTGGAGTTGCTACTCCCCCACATGACAATCACAGGTACTGTATAGCCTTTCATTTATCCAACCTTGATCTTCTTTCTTTCATCACTGGAGGGCAGTGGTGTAATTGGAGAAGATACACGTAGAAATCTGCAGCTTTATTACATTTCATTCAAATGAGCTTACTTAAGCTTTTTTGCCACTAGAACAATGCACACTAAGTAAAAGAGACGTAATTGTAACGGAGAATATCATAGTATCCATAGGATTCAATTGCAGTGTTGGAACAGTACAGCACATCACCATAATGCAGCAGAGGTGACAATGAAGCCTGTTACATCTGTATGAAAGAGACAAAATCGTACCCAATGTTTGGTTTGGAACAAGGAAACGTTAATCCTGTGTTGTCCAGTTTAGGGTCCTGTGTAATACTACATACCTTTCTTGTTTTTTTTTTTCTCTCCTTTTCTTCTTTCAGATAAAATACAGCATGGTGCTAATCTGGTTTCGGAACATTTTTGATCACAGGTCAGTTCTCAAAGTCTCCCAGCTGGAAAATTGGGGGCAAATTCAGAGCAGAACAACCGCATCAGATGTGCCACAGAAATTGATCCATAGCATACAATAGGTTTTGTCTGCGTTGGTGCAGTGTTTGCACTCCAGATTTTCAGCTGGGAGACTGAAATGTCGCTCCCAAGAGCTCTGACCCTGGTCACATCCACTCTTTCTAAAGCTGGAACTTCGCTTTGAGAATAACAGTGATGTCATGCGTGTGACAAAAAAAATGTGTCAGCATAGCTCTCAGTCTTTTTATGTCGATCAGTTAATCCTTTCCAAATATTTTGGAAGAAATATGTAAAAAGAAATAACTGATTGGGAAGCTAAGGCTTCTCCAGTTACATAACTCATCGGCTTCTTGTGTCTAACATAACAAGTCACGTTGGAATTCTCATTCCACAAACAAAATGGATTCTAAAGCACTCGCTTTAAAATAGCATTAATACATGACTTCAGTGAAGAGCGTTGCTAATATAGATGCACCCTCACTCAAAGGGAATTTACTATTATAACATTTTAGAATAAGTTACATATGTGAGAAAACTCGTGTACACCCTATTTCAACTGTCTAGCAAAGGCAGTGGTGCCTACAGTATGTACTAAGCGTCACTAATGGCTTTTTTTTGGGTGCAAAATTGGTGCACGGTAATCTCATTTTAAATGGCGCATGTCTGTGCCAATGTACCAACCTGACATTTCTCAATATGCGCCATTAGCGTAAAAAAATGTATTATTATTATTATGTATTTATAAAGCGCCAATATCTTCTGTTGCATGGTGCAATGGGGTACAGGTTGATGTAAATTACATAAACAGAATGACATACCGAATAAGAACATACTCTGCAGATACAAAAGGTAATGAGGGCCCTGCTCATGAGAGCTTAAAATCTAATGAGAACGATGTTTATTTTTTGGGAGCACAGAACTGGGCGTATAGCAGTGAATGGTATGCACTAAAAATAATGTTTCTATGCGCCGTCCCAAAAAAGAAAACGGGCGTCAACTTGAACTTGGCCTATATTGCTGGTGCAGAATTACGTTGCTATGTTGACATCTATTTGACGCAGAACGTTTTTTTTTAATTATACAGTTTAGGTTAACAAAATGTATTATTTTCACAGGATGGCTATTATAATTAATATTAAACTAATAATGAATATTTACTAATACCAGTTCATTCTGTTTTCATTTACATTGTATCAATCAGGAATTCAACATGATGCAACAAGTCAGAATGTTTTTCAAACAATGAGCATATTTCTGAAGCTCTCATACATACAAGGCACTTTTTATGAAGGTTTGTACTTCTTTTTATCTCAAAAATATTCACGAACAATAAAAACTCAAATATGATTTTAGTACATGGGCCCCATAGTATTTGGGGGGTTCTGTTTCAAAGGCTCCCAGCTGCGAAACTGGGGCGAAAATATTGCACCAGATTTATCAAAGAAAAATGCTCCATGGAATTTATCACTTGGATACATGTGGTGCACTTTTTTGCTCCATTTCCCCCTGGTTTTGTCCCTGGGAGACTTTGATACATAATCTACTCTATTAGGGATCAATTACCAGTCTCACGTGTGACCAACTAGGGCACCGCTGGTGCAAACACTGCACAAGATTTATTCATCAAGGAAATCCATTTGGCTTAAAAGGGAATGGTTTTTTTTATTAATAAATATGGTTTAAAAAAAATTATGCCCCTGTTTTGTAACTGGGAGACTGATAAATAACCCACTTAAAGGAGCACTCCTGGTGACATCATACATGTGTATATATATATATTTGAAGCTGGGGGTCTTCGGAGCTGAACCACGTTGATTTGAAGCCCTGCTTCCAGAGATACTTACCTCTGTAGGTGCTGCCAGTATCTCTGCGTAGTTTAAAGCTCCCGGTCACGTGGGCCAATAGGAAATCACAAGGGATGATGTCATGGCTTCCTATTGGCCCGCAAGACTCGGGACATTTAAACCCTGCCGGGTCTTCTATCGGCAGCACCTACGGGGTTAAGTATCTCAGGAAGCAGGGGGTCCCCGAAGCTGAAATCAATGTGGTTCAGGTCCGGACACTCCCTATTTCAAACCTATTCAAAAACACACACAAAAGTGTCGCCGGGAGTGTCGCCTCTTTAAAGCAGCACTACAGGCTGCATTGCGTTTAGAAATAAATATACATTTATTACAGGATTGAAGCAGGGGGTCTCCAGAGCTGAACTGTGTTGATTTCTGCTCCGGGCAACCACTGTACGCAGAAATAGTTCCCCCTGTATGGGTGCCGGTGTCTTTGTAGCCAGTGAAATTGTGCGGCTAACAAAAAGGCGGCTTTACATGTCCCGCATCACGCGGCCCAATAGGAAGCCGTGACATCATCCGTTGCGACGTCCAGCGTGATCAGGGCATTATAACTGCACAGGCATACCGATACCGGAATGGGACACTTGGCCATGACCAAACTGCCCCTGGCTCTCCGCCGCTACGATAAGTCACCCGACGGCACCTCGCCGCTTGATATTTGGCGCGACCCGACACCGTCTTTAATAAATGTCCCAAATGTCCCATATCGCCGTCACGTCAATGTCCCGGGCGGCCCCTGCTCTGAGTCCTGCATGCCCGAGTGTGGAACATTTAAAGTTGGTGCCTAGGAGCAACGGGCGCGCGGAATTCGGAGCGGCATCCACCCGGGACATCGACACGAGCGGCGGCCGGGCAATATGGAACATTTAAACATGGGGTCGGAGCGAGCGCAGGCAAAATTCAAGAGGCGAAGTGCCCGTCGGTGAGTTTGAGCGCCAGGGGCGATTTGGTTGGAATATTTTTAGTTCATTTGTCTAGCCCCGGATTCTTTTTTCCTGGACCGGCTGTGCTTTGCTCCCCCCACGTGGATTTTCGCCTGCATTGCATCTCAGCTGGACGCACGCCTTTGGGACGGCATACAAACAGCCTTCAGGTGAGTAAAAATTCTACTGTGATGTCTTTGGAGGATTACGTTATGCTCTAAGGTTGCTGCCAGCTACACGCCGAATACACTGATGTACATCTACACCGGCTAGTTCAGGCAGGGTTCCCTTGACAATATTGGCAGCAGGTAACCTATCAATGAGCTCTACAATCAAGGCACACACAGCTGTGTGTTCTCACTTACCTGTCCCAGGGTCCACTCAAGATTTGTTATTCATTATTTCAAGACCTCACAGTCCGATGCACTGAACTTGGAGGACGTTCCTCTCACAGCTTCTGATACTACGGTTTGAAGCTGCATATTCAGAAACCATGGAAACATTATCAGACGGGTATGGTCAATCTGAGGCCGACTGATAAGGACGTGGGGATTAGAAACATTTGACTCCTGTCTTGCTCCCGAGCAGCATTTCACGCCAGAATTAAGCAGATGTGTTGCATGGCATGTTTTCCTAAAGAAATTCTACATGTTTTTTCTCGTTAGTAAACTCACTGTAAATAAATGTACAGTAGTACCCCGAGAGAGGAGGCTAAATTAAAATAAAGGCCGTTAGGAAACTAGTGATTTCATTTCCAATACTGGGAATAAGGGCCGGACGTAGCGTTTGTGGGGCCCACGGCGGCACGCTGGTAGCGGGGGCCCCCTGTAAAAAAAGTTAAGGGGACTTACCTTGAAAGCGGCCCCCCTCCGGCAGCGTCATGGTGTCATGACATCACGGCGGCATGTGACGTCATGTCGCCACGGCAACGCAGTGCTATATGACATGTTGCCATGGCCAACGCGTCTTGATGCTGTGGTGTCATTTGACTTTGGTGACCATGGCAACGAGATGCTACAAGAGGCGGCCCGGTCCGGAAAAGGTAAGACCCCCTCACATACGAACACAGACGAACCTCTCTCCGGGGGCACCACACTTCCTCCTCTCCCTCCGCCTGTCGGCGCCGGGATCCAACTGGAGGGAGAAGCTAGAAGAGGGGAGGCCCCGCACTCCCTCCTCCAGCTGCCCTCTCGAGTGGGGTGGAAGGTGAATCCCGACGCCGACAGGTGGATGGAGAGGAGGGAGCACGGGGCCCAAGCCGTCCGCCTCGCTCACCTTGCCCTGCTATAAAACATGGGGCAGATAGTAGCACAATCGCAGGAAAACTGCCACTAACTTGAATGGTCGTTGACCGGCGATCCTCTGTGACAGGCACTATCAGAGCTTAATGAAAAGGGCCCTTATAGTGTATGAACTAGTGATTCTCTACCAGGGTGTCATGACACCGTTCTGTGCCACAATTGTTAGATATGTGTGTCACTAGAACAAGAAAAAGTTTAAAACAATGGCAAAATACGGCAATATCATTTGTTACAGGACAAAAATGTAAGTATAAGATTTCGGTTTTAACCCTTTGTGTGCCCTTACAATCTACTGTACGTGGTCGGACCCGTTTATAGGTCCAGATCAGGCTGACCACTCTGATGGGTGGGCCAGTCCCTTTTAAACATAAGTAGCGCCCCCTCCACTTCCGTTACTGGCATCCGGTACGCCTGCTGCGTCATTTGCTGGTGCTGCCGGCCCCCCCCGGCACTGTAAAGGTTAAATAAATGGGACCAAAATAAAAAAAAATACAATTTTGATACAAAGAAACGTGTTGTAAAAAGATGGTGGTGTTATGTGTGTTGCAGGAAACAGTTATGGAAATCGCTGTGCCATTGAGAGCCTTGGTATAAAAACTACAGTATACTTGCGTTCACACACCACCTGGTGGTCAAAGCTGTAAAACACAAATGACCGAACCTGGGAGAGCTTTTTCCCCCCGCAAGATATAAATGGGAGATAGCAAGGTGTGGCATGCTGGGGGAACAGTGGTCCAGCATGTACACTGCAGCTGCAATCACAGGAACAATAAGCTGGGCTATATCTGCATATGGCACTAAGGAAGTCATTCTATATTGTCTGAAGGGGGCGTGCGATTGGGCGACAACCCCTATTGACCTGAACAAGCTTTTTCTGCTATTGGACACATATATAGACAATATTCTGTAGAATTACCGCCTGAAGTGCTACATATACCAAGTAATTCTACTCTATAGGGCACCTTCCACCACCAGAAGACAACTGCAATTGAAAGGGCCAGAAGATGTATTCTTAAGTAATGCATATGGTTCTAAATAAGACATGCTCCCTCTCCGATGTCATCCGCAGGGATTGGTGATACGGGTACATCAGAGGAGTTGCAGTTGGAGTTACTTGTGTGTTTCATAATGGGGTTGGTTGATTATTCCAACAGTGAATCATTTCAACCAACAGGCATGATTAGTTTTTTCCCCCCTTAAAATTAATTTCCAATAGTGCGATCAAAATCAAAGACTCCTGCTTACTCCGGGATGAATAGGAAATGCAATATTATATGTACTAAATGCTTCTTATTTGTGTGATTATTTGCCGTAGGCTCTCTTGGGCGCAGGGTGTTCCAGAGGATATGGGGAAACAAGAAGAAGAAAAGAACTGTGATGTAGTGACTTCATTAAATTAATTCAGTACACAGGACAGATTTCAGTTTACTCTGTAGAGTGTAAAAAACAAAAACATTATGAGACCAAGATGAACATGACAGGCTTGCAAGTATATGCAAAGCGAGGAAAGGTGAGGGCAGCCATCAAGCACACTTTCATTTTCCATTCAGTGCTGGGAGAGCTTGGAGAATGGTTTTGGCAATACATTCATTACTATAAAGGATTAACAAGGTACAGTATCCGTATATGCAGTGCTTTGTTTCTAGAATAAAAGGTGAGGGAACGCAGACGTGAGGATGGGACACGGGGCAAAATAATTCTTGGACATGCGCAATAATATACACATTTATTCACATTTCAAAATCATTTCAAATCTATCTATATTATTATTTTTGTAACTAATAATTACAGTCTAATTGTTTGATCAAATATAAAGATGGTTTTTTGTTTTAGATTATATAATATTTACCACGGGGTCAGTGAAAAAAGGTACACAGCAACTGCGTCCCACCACGAACCCCTGAAAACAAGCCCGGCGTATATGTATACCTTGGAATGGTTGTATGTGTATACTTCTCTCCTCAGTAAGACATGTAGAAAGCCTTCATACTATGGGCCATACAGTACTTACTGAGACCCAGATCCATAGAGGCTCGTTAACTTAGGCGTTAACATATTTCACCATTCAAAAAAAGAGGACACCAAACCAGGACAACCGTTGCGCAAGCGTGGTCAATGCTCATCGGTGGCACATGCGTGGTCGGTGCTCATCGCTGGCACATGCGTGGTCGGTGCTCATCGCGCGCACATGCGTGCTCGGTGCTCATCCCTCGCACATGCATGGTCGCCGCTCGTGCATGCACGGTCAGCACTCGCTCGCGCATGCGAGGCCGGAAATCCCGGAACTTTTTAGATACTTAAAACTTCCTCCCGGACGGCGAGTCAAATCAAAAAGCCGGACATGTCCGGGAAAACACGGACGTACGGTAACCCTGGTTAACTCAGGGCTCACAAGGAATGATCATAAACGGATAGAATTGTCCATGAGGTTAACGCATATCCACTAATTATATGCCAAAACAACGCACACTGTATATCTCATTAGCGTAGGCTTAACACCATGTTAAGTTAGTACTGACTTGTGTTAACTTTAAATAACATAACGCCTGTCTCACCTAAAGGTCACATTACTTCCATCCAAACCCTAAACAGGTGTTTAACTAAAGATACAAAAAGAGAGGAAAGGAGAAGGCTAGAATGCCGCAAGTAGCACTATGTTAGTTCAATCATACCTAATTGTGGTGTTACAGTCAACTAGACCAGCGCAAACTGTGGTGCGCGACCCCCAGGGGGGGCGCGAGACTGCCGGCGGGGGGGCGCAGGGTTTACAGAGGCCCCGCGCGCTTCCCACAAGCACTTAAATTAAGTGCCGGGGGAGCTGCAGGGCCTCTGTAAACCTTTACTTACCTAGGCTCCGGCGGCTTCCTTCCTGCCTCGCCATGGCAACGTCATGTGACGTCACGTTATGCTATGGCAACGTGACGTCATGACACCGGAGCGCAGGTAAGTGGGGTTTAGGGGGGGGCGCGGGAGTGAGGGGACCGCCGGCAGGGGGCGCAGGGAAAAAAGTTTGCGCCCCCCTGAACTAGACCATATAAAAGCCTATTTCAGGATCTGAATGGGAGTTATGCCAAGTTTAGCTACGACTAAACCAACTCCATGGTAATCCCTGCATTAACTTACAAGCTGCGGTTCAAGCCATATCCTGCAGGTGTGTTTTTAATAAACCAGTTTTTTACTATGAGAAAATACTTGTAGCATTTTAAAAAATACATTTAAAAAAAAAATCTTTATTCATTTTTGAATTTTAAAGACACGTTTAATGTATTCTAATGTAACACACATTTTTGTTCCAATAGCAACCATGTACAAAGTCACATCCCCTTCCCCTTTCTGAAACAGCATCACCTTTTTGAGCCCTGCCCACTCCAGCAGTGAACCAATTCACTGAGCCTGCCTGGTCACATGATCTTCCTCACAGAACTTTTGCTGTCAGTGCAGCAGAAGATTACCCAAGATGCATTTGGTGAACCCCGAGCCGAATCTTCAGCGATCGATTACAGGAGAACGGATCGATTGGCAACTTAGCTAATCACTTGCCTAACAATGCAGGCAGTGGTAGGGTTAATGGAAACAAAAGAAAACAGCGCACAACGCCAAATAGTGAGTGCTGTGTAGACAGTGATGTCATTACACAGCGTCCCGCGACGGAGCGGCATCGTGGCACGCTGAGGGCACCCCAGCAAGCTGCGTTTTAACCTCTGTGCAGAGGATACACCTGCCGAGGTACAGGAGCAGCTTCATATCGGCTAGGAAGCAGGAGCGATTTCACCGAGCCCCAGTACCGGCTGCTGAACCTGGCTGCATGAAGGGAAATCCCCTTGGGAGTGAAAAGACTGACGTCCTGCCCCAGAATCAACTGAGCTGCAGCAGCAGAGGGAAGCAAGCACCTGAATCTACAGCTAACAGCTGCCGAGTGGTAAACAGTGTGATACACACTACATGCCTTTTACCAACTTTTTTCATGTACGCAGATATATTACCCCCTTTTTAATTCTATAATATATTGTTGAATTTGCTTCACTATTTGGCGTTGTGCGCTGTTTTCTTTTGTTTCCATTCTCTTAGTGTGTGTGGGGTGCTGAGACACCCCTGCGTTTACAGCTGCAGACGCCATTATCCCCAACACGGTTATGTGGCACTTATTATTTAATGTATAATTATCTCACTGTGGGAGTTGTGGTTTAATTTTTTATAAATTTTGTATCACTAAATTGATGGTATAGTCACTGCACTGTATATATTTATACATTTAAACTTTATAGGTAGTTAGGTAGTAGCGCACAGTTTTGTTTTTTTGTTTTTTGTTTTTAGTGGTAGGGTTAAATCTGCTCTTGCTGTTGCAGTAAACAACTCCCTGGGGTGACAGGGGGGGAGGAGGGGGGCTAAGCCCTGGGTACTGCTCTATTCGGGGCTCAGACTTAGGACCCTCCCTTGGTAATAAAAATGGTCTGCAGCCTAAATTTGGTGAGTTGTTGGAAGAGTGGAGCCAGGGCTCTGGTTCACCTTCCTTCCCCTCCCTCAGGGGAGTGGAGCTACCCCATACTCCACCAGAGGATAGGCCTTTGGGGCCTCGAGCCCTGGGGGTGGAGTCCAGGGACCAAAGCAAAGAGTATGCTGTGATGTATGGTGTGTACTGCTGTACTTGCTGCAATAAAGAACCGTTCCTGTTTTATACTCCTGCCTGAGGCTGCACTTTCTTCAGGGAGAGACTGTGTTGTCCTCAGGGGACTGCGCCTATCCCTATAGGCCCTGTGGGAATGGAGGCGCTGCAACATCATAGAAGAGCTGTAGATCCCTAAAAGCCAGTCCTGATGATCCCTACTACCACCGGCGAATGCTCAGAGCCTCCTGTGAGCCATACAGGTAGCACCAACACCAAGGTAACAGCGGGGATTCTCCCTTAGGGAGCGGGACATGGGACAGCTTGAGCTGCAGCGTTATCAGGCCTCTGTGGGTGGGTGTTGTTAGGGCAATACCTCTTTTGCATCATTAGCACTAACGTCCATTGTAGTTAACCCAATGCCCTTTTCCAGCCCAAAACAACACTTAATACTCGTTATTGAGCTTTGCTTTGAAGATTCCCATTAACGCTTAATGAGGCTTTAACTTCATTTAGCGCTTCGTTAAGTCAACAACGGACCCCCCGGTAGATCTGACCCTAAGCAGTGCTAAGACACCCTATAGCCCATTTAAGAGAATGGTTTCTATGGGCCTGATAGCTTAGCACCCATATGCTATACATGCCATGCATTGGTCATTCTGCTCGCTATAGTTACACTTCTGAAAGCATGTTAACATATACTGAATAGATTTTTAACCATCAATGGCTAAACATGGTATAACATTTTTAGCAGCATATATTGGAATTATAACCAACACATGCAGGAAGATTAGACTCCATCGTGGAAATGGCTGTAAAACACACTGTATGCCTGTACAATGCGCTGCTGACCCCTCTGGAACTCACAAGGTTAATGGGTTATCCAGACCTTTGAAGAAGAGCATTTCTGCCTCCGGTACTGTCCCATAACCACATATCTGTGCATAGATGAGAGAAAGACTCTGCAACAGCTTCGGTGATCGGAGATACGGTGATTGGAAATAACTGAAAGTGTACAGGATTTTATTAGCTGCATTTCAAATACTTACCACTTTATAATCCCTTGTAAAGTACATAAAACCTGCCCAGGAAACGGATTGCTACACATTCATAGCTCCTACACGAAGGTTAACACTACATATGCGCCGACAAGTATTGTAACACTTGCCTTTAACTTGCCTTGGAAAATCTGGGGCTATCACCAACAAGACCCAGGTACATGCTGGGTACATGCTGCATCATTTCAGTGACATTTCTGCAGAGACTAATGGCCCATCGGATTAACACAGCAGGGGTCCCTGGCAGTCCTATTCAGTTTGAATGGGACTGCCAGGGACCCCCGCTGTTAATCCGATGGGCCATTAGTCCGTCTGCAGAAATGTCCCTGAAATGTTGCAGCATGTACCCAGCATGTGCCCAGCATGTACCTGGGTCCTTTTGGTGATAGCCCCAGATTTGTTTTGGAATACCCATCGGCACTACAGTATAAATGATCATGGCCCGGGAAGCTTTTATTGGGACTGGAATATGTAGGAGATTTTGCCCGCATTGTCATTGGATAAAATCATGGAAAAGCATTGTACTTGTAGTTCGTAGAAATGTTGATCAATTCAAACAAAAGTGAAAGATGATAAAGGGATTGATTGTACAGGAAGAGTTGGCTCCCTTATCATCCCGCCAACGTTGATGAATGTACGTATGGATTTTACAATGGAGTCTGAGTAATTAAGGATAACATGACTGATAAATGGTGAGTGTAATTTTCCCAGGACAAAAAATCTTATACGGCATCTGAAGTGTTGAAAGACATTACACGTATCGCTAGAAACAAGTTCATATCCTTGCAATGGAAGCTATCTCCCATTTTGAGAGATTTACTGTAAATATCAGTATTAATATATCAAGCCCATGAGGGATTTAAAACCTTTAAAGCAACATGGATTGTGCTAAATATTGATTTTATTATCATTGTTTTTCTTTTTTTAATCTAATTTTATATATCCACAACTCCCTGTATATCTATATCTATATAGCGCCATCCAGGTACATAGCACTTCACAGCAGTAATACACGACATAATAATATAACACGTAGTGGAAATAAGTGCTTCAGGCATGAAAGTAACACTAGGCAAGGGAGTTCCTGCCCAGAAGAGCTTACAATCTATATATATATTTATTTCTTTCCCAAGATGTAAAAATGGCAGGAGGAGAGTATAGATTAACCACGTCACTGTTAGTAGTGCCATCAAAGCTTTGCTTTACGAAGTATGGCCAGCCCCTCTTCTTGGCAGTTGAGTGTTTGCAGCATTGGTGGTGTACCAAAATGCCCCAAAATATAGGCAGTATAGATAATATAAAACGACATACTACATAGGGTGACCATACGTCCCGGTTTAGCCTGGACAGTACCGGTTTTTCATGTGCTGTCCCGGTTTCCAATTAATTTTCAAATTGTCCCGTCTTTTTCTTTGGGTCCCGGCTTTTGGGGCTGCGGGGAGCGGAGGATGCTGGCTGCCCTCCCAAGCGGGCGAAGGGGGGGGGGGGGTAGCAGAGATAGCAGGAAAATGCCAGCTGTGATTGGAGGATGAGGGGGGGGCGGAGTTTTGACGAGGTGCTGCAAGCCGGGCCCTTCCCTCAGCACTGCCCCCCTCCCTTCTCTCCTTCAGTAATGCCGGGCCCTCCCCTTCCTTAGGCTCCGCCCCTATGTCCCTCCCTTTAGGTTCGGTGGGCCTGACAGTCTCTCAGCTGCACTGGCTACCTGTGCTGCTCCAGCTGCCCATCCACGGGCCCCAGGTAACCCACATGCCACCTTATACCCCCCTCCCAGGCACCTTACCCACCCCAAGGGGGGAAGAGACCTTATTATTATGTGTGTGTGTGTTTGCAGAGGTGGGCTTATTGTGTGTGTTTCACTGTCTGTGTGTGTGTCACTGTCTGTGTGTGCGTCACTGTGTGTGTGCGTGTGTCACTGTCTGTGTGTGTGCCACTGTGTGTGGGCGTGTGTCACTGTCTGTGTGTGTGCGTGTGTCACTGTCTGTGTTTGTGCGTGTGTCACTGTCTGTGTGTGTGCGTGTGTCACTGTGTGAGTGTGTGTGTGTCACTGTGTGTGTGCGTGTGTCACTGTCTGTGTGTCACTGTCTGTGTGTGTGTGTGTGTGTGTGTGTGTGTCACTGTCTGTGTGTCACTGTCTGTGTGTGTGTGTGTGTCACTGTCTGTGTGTGGCTGTATCCTCCCCTCCAAATTCCATCAACATGGCTGCGCGACGTCACGTAATGCACATTGCCATAACAACGAGACGCTCCATGACGTCTCACGGCATCAAGTTGACATGACAACGGGACGTATTATGGCGCCGAGGCATCATGTGATGCCGCATTGTCATGGCAACATGTTACCGCCTGACGTCAGTGTCTCGTTGTCATGGCAACGGGGTGCGTCACGTGATGTCATTTGTTTTATAAATAATTTTTTAATGTGTCCCGGTTTTTCATTTTGAAAATCTGGTCACCATAATACTACATAGTATATTGTAAATGTAATAGGCATTTATTTCAAGTAAACAAGCTCATTCACTATTAGGCTTCCGCTCTCCTCCTCCTCCCCAGCATCGCGCTTGCAAAACAAACTTGTTTGTATTGCGAAGTGCCGCTCTCCCTCTAGCGCATGTGCACGGTCTAGCGCACGCACACTATGCACTACTACATTGCCGCCCTAGTCTTTGTTTCCATAGCCTGCACTATGGACAGCCTTAGGGTTGCCAGGGGGCTCTGGCTCTTAGGCCCGGGGATAACAGGAAATCCGCCTCTGAACAGTGCCGTGCGCTAGGAGGCTGTTGGAGCTGAGGGAGGTGATGCAGGGCTAGTAAAGTGCTGGCGGAAGGAAGGTTAGGGGGTTTAGAGCACCGGGAACCCTTTTCTTAGAGGTACTATCTTTATAGTAGTGAAGGATTGCGCCTCAACGAAGAGGGATCTTCTGTGACAGGTGGGAGGATGTTAAACAAGTTGCAGGAGACTTTAAACTCAACGAGAGTAGAAAGGCAGGAGTGGATAAGAGAACAGTAGCACAGACTGGTAAAAACATTAAGTGCACGATTGCTAATGCAAGAAGCCTGATGGATAAAATTGGGGAATTTGCATTAATAGCTAGACGAGAGCAATATGATATCATAGGCATTACTGAAGCATGCTGGGATGAAACTCATTGCAAAGCAGTACATTTAGAGGGTTATTCCCCTTTTTTTTGGAGGGATCGAGCAAATAGATGAGGAGATGTAGTATGTTATATTTTAAATCGGATTTAAAACCTGTTATAAGGGAAGATGTTTATGAAAAGATTGATGAAAATGCAGAGACTTTTTGGATAGAAATTAGCAGTAGAGGTAAAAGTTAAAAAAATAAAATGTTTGTAGGGATATGCTATAAGACAAAATACCTTTGCAAATGGAGAGGACAGCAAAACTAGGTCATATTTTCATAATGAGTTATTTTAATTATCCGGACATAGACTGGAGCAATGCGATTAGGAATACAACTAAAAAATAAACAGGTTTTCTTGTGGGTTCTAAAATACAATTACATGGAGCCAACCAGGAGAGGAACATTAATAGATTTGGTAATATGAAACAATGTAGAAGTAATAAGAAATATTCAAGGCAGGGAACTGTAACGATCGTGCTCGCCACAAACTGGTACCGGACCGCGGGGCTGAGGTGGGGATGTATAAGCACCGACCTTAGGCCACGGAGTCAGGTCCGGAGTGCGGATTCCATGGTCAGACATAGGCAGGTCAGGATTGGAGAAAGCAGGGTTAACGTTATCCAGGCAGGGGTCAGGGCAGACGGCACAGGAGCGGTGGTCGAGGAAACAAGCCGAGGTCATCAACAGGCAATCTTGGGTGAAGCACTTCAGCGGAGATGCTTCAGCGAAGGTGCTGCAGCACGTCAGGGAAAAGGCCAGGATTCACAGGAACAGGAAGCTTTGGCGTGGCAGGGTTTCTGGAAGGAGGGAACAGGAACAGAGCAGGACGGAGGCCCCAGGAAGCAGGGTGCAGACACACCACAGGAAACACTGGGGAAACCAGCGTAGCCGCTTCAGCACGGCGTAGGCAAAGACTGCCAGGAACAAGGAAAGCAGCGCTGGGGCTACTCCACGAGAAGGCCTTGGGATGCAGGGGATAGGAGCCAGAGACAAGGCACAAGGAGGCGTGGCAGGCCAAACAGAGAGTCTGTGACAAGCACAGTTACTTGCAACATGGATTGCAAAGTCTATGTCCAGCAACTTCCTGAGGGCGGGGCAGGAACTAAATAGCACAGGAGGCCAAATCAAGCCAGAGCTGCACAGGAGGCAGCAAGAGGCAGGTGATTGCAGAAACAGGGAATAGTTTGTCTGGAACCTGCAAAGCTTCTGATGGATGGGCTCCAGCCAAACCCAGGAACGGATTCCTGACAGGAACATTTGGGAAACAGTGATCATAACATGGTCTCATTTGAAATAAATTATCAAAAAACATATTATACAGGTTCAATAAAGACTTTACATTTTAGAAGAACATATTTTAGTAAACTAAGGAATAAATTGGGATTACATTTTTGCAGGAAACAATGTGGAAGATAAATGGGCAGTTTTTAAAACATTGTTAGGAGAGCACACTTACCCTTATGTAATAAATATAAAAGGAACCAGTCTAAACCAATGTGGCTAAATAAACAGGTAGGGGAGGAAATGGAAAGGAAGAGGAAGGCGTTCAGAGGCTTAAAGTCAGAAGGGACGGAGGCATCGTATCAGAATTATAAGGAATGTAACAACAGTCTCAAAATGATAAATCAGATTAGCAAAAATTCAAAATGAAAAAAGGATTGCAAGTGAAAGTAAGATCATCCCTAAAAAGTTCTTCCAAGTACCTTATCAAGAAGACTGGGAAGGAGAATGTAAATCAGTTTCAATGTGAGATGGGCA
Source organism: Ascaphus truei (assembly GCF_040206685.1). Lineage (NCBI taxonomy): Eukaryota > Metazoa > Chordata > Amphibia > Anura > Ascaphidae > Ascaphus > Ascaphus truei. Next base: position 86,449,479 of record NC_134490.1, read on the forward strand.
GGCAAACTATTGGACATAAGGGAAAAGCATATATTAAATACATTCTTTGCCTCTGTATTTACCAATGAGGAGTCAATTGCAACAGGTGGAATATTTAGCGGCTTGCTAAAATGAAGGCAAATAAAGCACCTGCCCCCCGATAGCATGTACCCAAGGAGTCTTAAGGCGCTAAATTCTGTAATCGCAAAATCATTATATTTACTATTCAAGGACTCCCACAGGCTCAATACCACAAAATTGGCATAAAGCACCTATATTTAAAAAGGAGCTAGATCACAACCGGGGAATTACAGACCTGTAAGCCTGACTTCAATAGTGGGGAAGCTACTTGAAGGTTTAGTACGAAATAATATTCAGGAATACCTAATGGAGAAACACATTATTAATAATAGTCAGCATGGATTCATGGAGGATAGGTCATGCCAAACTAACCTTATTAGTTTATTTGACAAGGTAAGTAGGAATTTAGACCAGGGTAATGCAGTTGATGTGGTCTACTTAGATTTTGGAAAGGCTTTTCATATGGTACCACACGAGGTTAGTGTACAAATAGAGGACATTGGTCTCAGTAAAAATATTTGTATCTGAATAAAAAACAGCCTGAAGAATAGACAACAGAGAGTTGTCATAAATTGAACCTTTTCAGCTGGGCTAAATTTGTAAGTGAAGTATTTCAAGATTCAGTACTTGGGCCCCTGCTTTTTAATTTGTTTGTAAATGACCTTGAGGTTGAGATTGAGAGCAAAGTCACCATCTTTGCAGATGACACTAAATTGTGTAAGGTTGTAAAATCAGAGCAGGCTGTAACAGACTACTTACAAATTAAATAGGACACAATTACAGTAGGTCAATCAATGATGGAGAAGGATTTAGGAGGGCTTGTAGGCAGCAATAGTGCTCAATAGTGCCCAATCCCAGGTTGTAGCTGCAAAGGCGGCAAATACTGTTCTTGAATAGCGTTTCTAGTTTTGTGTAGCGCTTTTCAGAGACATTTTGCAGGCACAGGTCCTTACCCATGGAGCTTACAATCTATGTTTTTGGTGCCTGAGGCACAGGGAGAGAAAGTGACTTAACCAAGGTCACAAGGAGCTGACTTCAAACTCAGTGCCAGCCAGTGTCTTTACTCTGAGCCACTCCTCCCATATATACGATATAAATCATTATTAAAAGTACTGTACTCCTTGAATATGGAGTACAGTTTTTTGCACCACTTCATAAAGAAAACATTATCGAACTAGAAAGAGTATAGAGAAGAGCCCCCAAATTAATAAAGGGGATGGGAAATCTTAATTATGAGGTAAGGCTAGCTTAATTATATGTTTACATTAGAAAAGAGGCGTCTAAGAGAGGATATGATAATTATATACAAATATATTCGGTCACTGTACAAGGAACTTTCAAAACAACCATCCATCCCAAGGGCAGTATAAAGGACACGGGTCATCCCTTCTGGTTGGAGGAAAGGAGATTTCACCAGCAACAAAGGAAAGAAGTTAAAAAGCATAATTAAAAGGCGGAATTCATTAGTCATGTGTGATGGCAGATACAAAAGATATCTTTAAAAAAAAAAAAGTTTGACATCTCTTTAGAAAGGAAAGGTATACAGGGATATTCCAAATAAGTAAACGTGGGAAGGATGTTGATCCAGGGAGTCATCTATTATTAATGGAATGGGCTGTAAGTTTGTTTCCAGCGCCAGAAGAGGTCTTACTGCTTAATAAACATGGGCCACGTCAGTGTGTCAATACATTTGTAATGTAGATGAGGGGGTGTCTTGGTTTGGCTATAAAAGCATCACAACATTGTAATGGAAAATGTTATTCCTGGCGAGCCATTAATGGAAACTTATATTGCTATGACATGTATGATACAAATCTTAAGGAATTTCATATGACACTTAATGCGGAGTTGCCCCAAGACGTACCCTGCACGTCATATGGACCAGCACTATAGGGTCCCTATGACAGAAAAGATATGTCATGTTAGAAATGCTCTATGGTGAAATCACGTTCAATGGAGTGGTAAACGCAATCAGAATGGAAGTGGAGTATCCTCTACATCTGTTCACCCCTTGGGGAGCCTGGCGACGCCCTCGTGATCGATGCACCAAGCGATCACGTGGTTGAGTAGTTGAGTACACTGAAAGGGTTATACCAAATGTAAACGGCACTTCGGCTCCTTGTTTAACACACATTCCCAGCTAGCTCAACCTCCCACACCCACCACATCATGAAAATATATTTATGTCAAAAAGAGTGCTACTGGGCGTGGCAAATGTATACAACAAAAGTCAGGGGTGCACAATGCCACATCCAATTGACAAAACATATATGGTAATAAGTATAAAGTTTAAATACTTCAATAATAATAATTACTTGGTTATTTAGTTAAACCCTTTGGCCAAAGCGTCATAAGCCTGCATACCACGTCAAGGTATAACCAGAATTAATGCAGGTCCTACACTACACTGAACCCTTCCCTTTACCTCTATATGAGGGGAAGCAACCATAGTAGATCATGGGCTCTATGCAGTAAGCGCCGAAAAAGTGCAATCGCCAAGGGTTGCCGATAGGCCTTATTTTGGCGATTTGCCCTCGCAGTATTCAGTAAGGGCCGAATCCATGCCGATCCCTGCCGAATCACTGCGAAAGCAAAACTGCCGATGAGCCTGGTCAGCAGCAGCAACAATTAAAAAAGTCCCACAACGCGTTTAGCCCGCTAAGGCTTCTTACCAGGTGGTCCAGAAGCCTTAGCGGGCGAAACGCGTTGTGGGACTTTTCTTCTACGGCCAATCAGAGCGTGAGAAGTCTATCCCTACTCTGATTGGCTCTAGTACCATGTGACAGGCTTTCAATGACGTCACATCCGTTCTCCCCCAAGCCTCTGTCACATAGTATACTAGAGCCAGAGTTGGGATGGAGTTCCCACGCTCTGATTGCCTACCGTACCATGTGAGGACGGACATGTTTCTTTTAATGACGTCATCTTAAAGGCAATTGAAGCAAAGCCATTCTGATTGGCTGTGCTTTCATTGCCTTTAAGTGACGTCATCATTTTTTTTTTCTCGGCCAAAACACATGGTTTTCACGGCCCAATCAGGACCGTGGGAACCATGATGAAAATGTGACGTCATAGGCCTTTAAAAGCCTATGTCGTCTCATTTTGAAGCAAGACGCCGAGGAGGAAGGACCTCCTACAGAAGAAGAAGGCCAGGGCGTGGCCGTAGAAGACAAGAAGACCCCGGAAGAGAGCCGCAGATAGAAGAAAGAAGAATACAGATGAAGATGGATTACAAATAGAAGACCCGTGGATTGTTTTGGATTTTTATTTTAATGTTTATTATTTTATGGTTTGTTATTTTATGGGTTCCTGTGCCTGGTGGATTGGTTCGAGAGTAAGCTGTTCAACGGGAGTCGGTGAGTGGGTCAAGTAATGGTAAGTGAACTAAAGAAATGTATTTTATTTAACTTGTTAATTTTTTTAAAAGCTTTTTTAACATGTGTATTTATTTATTTTTGGTATATCATTTCTTGCCACTGTATGTATGTAAGTGTGTATGTATGTCTAGATCGATATATACATACAGGGTAAGAAATTATGTTGTTTTAAAAGCTTGATTTGCTGTGTTTTAAATTAATTTGGCTATGCTGCTATGCATAAATGTGTGTATAATGTATTTTAAAATTAGATAGATGTAATTGTTGCTATTGTATGGTGTATTTTAGGTCAGGGTGAGGCTTGCTTTTGTATATTGTATTCTTGTTGGTACTTATATTTTTTCACAGGATAACTTGTTCTGTTCAACGCTTGAATTAGTTAATTCTTTAATTGTTAGGGATGGAATGTAAATTGTTTAGGGATGTAATTAATGAATGCTAATTGATTTATGTTTACTGGATTGGTTTAAATAGTATACTTGTTTGGATGTATTGGTATTTTGTTTTGAATATGTTAGTGTTAACATTCATTTGCAGAATGTATATGGTGCATAGATTTGTATGCATCATATATACAATGTAAATGCAATGTTTTGATTGTCATTTGAGGTTTTTGATTGGCATTTGGGGATTTTGATTGGAAGATCAGATTGGATTATTAAAGGAAATTGATTTTATTGTTGTGTGTCTGTATGGAGAAGTGGTATTTGTAGTACAGCATGTTTTTGATAACCCTTCTACATTTATTTGTATATTGGTCCATCATGTGTGTATATATATATATACAGTGGTTGACAAATCACCAAAAAATCTACTCGCCACACAAAAAAATCTACTCGCCACCTAGTACCAAACGTGTGCTGCTTGGGCCAATATTTACTCGCCCGGGGGTTAAATCCACTCGCCTGGGGCGAGCAAATGTATAGGTTTGTCGAACACTGTATATATATATATATATATGTGTGTGTGTGTGTGTGTGTGTGTGTGTGTGTGTATGTATATATATACATATATATATATATATATATATATATATATATATATAGTTGCATGATGAAGACACTGTACAAATGAATGGGTGAAGGGTGGGTATCGGGCCAGTGTGGCTTAACCTCTTAATTACCTTTGCGGTTATTATCCGATAAGGTGTTTAAGGGGTTAATTGATATCTGAATGTAATTGCAATGTATTGGCTTTGTATTGGCTATGTATTTTGTGGGCAACGAAAGACAAGGATGTTGCTGGCGAAGGGGGCTTCTTATTGATGAGGTCAGTAGTACTTAATTTATTTTAATATGCTAGTTAATGTGTTTAATAATGGGCAAATAATCTATTATCCGTATCTGGATAATAGTTATTTTGCACATTATTGTACTGTAGGTGTTGGGGGGGGGGTGTATGTATTGAATGTATAGGCCAGGTTTATTTTTTTTACATTCAGGGTTGGTTTCTTGGTTCTGCGTGAGACCTCTGTAGACCATCTGCGGTCTCCTCGGGTATCTCACGGGTATCAGGCTGGTGGTTCCACGGGTGACACCTGCGGGGATGAAGCGGTGGCCTCACATCTGTGGGGGCACCGCAGACCCGTAGTCTGCGGGGATGAAGCGGTGGTCCCACATCCGTGGGGGCACCGCGGACCCGTAGTGAGCACTCGTGAGTTCCCCAGACCCCCGTGGGAACCACCCGAGGCCCCGCAGACACCCGTGGGTCTGACCCGGGGCTCCCAGACATCCGCGGGCCTACCGTGGGGACCCAATTGTGGCCCACGGTGACCCAAGGAGACCACCTGGGGGCCATGGCGCTTGGCGGGACCCACCAACAGGCCTCCAGAACCTGTGTGAAACAAGTTGCTGGTACCCTGTAGGTCTGTCAGGTGCCCCGCCAGCCCGCCGGGGACTCGCGTGAGGCTGGGGTATGAACCCTGTATGTAAAAGGATAAATCATGTATTTATGGGGGGGCACAGGGGGTGGGTAATATATTTAATAAATAGAATGATGCTTATTGTGGGGCTGTGCATTGTTTTTATTGTGGGTACTGGGGGTGGGGGGAGGGGGTATTGGCCCCAAGGGTATGTGGGTAGGCGTCCCTTGTGGGTAGTGGGTGAGGGTGGTTAGGCCTCACGGGATGGGGGGTTAGTGTGGGAGGGTATGTAGGCCTCCCCAGTGGTGGGTGAGGGTGGGTTAACCCCTTATTGACTGTAGCGGTTAATAACCGCTATGGTGATTAAGGGGTTATGGGACATTACATTGGATGTTTTCATTCTTGTGTCTGTTGTGCAACAGCGGAGGGGGAATGGGCAGGATGAAGATGAGAGTGGCCTTCATCGTGGCAGCCGGACATGGGTGAGTACTATATGTATTTAATGTATTGATTGGTGTTTATGTATTTAAAATGGGCACATTCACTATTATCCATTTATGGATATTAGTAATTGTGGCCATTACTATACTATTTGTGTTAAGGGGGGGGGGTTATTTCTTTATAAGTATGTATGTGTTTTGACATTAATTTGGGGGGGGCACAGAATTGGTACTGCAGGCCTGCGGGTAACATCCGAGGGCCCCCGCCGGCCTATAGTATCATTGATGTGCATATAGTGTATGTTAGGTGTTATAGGGGTTGTTGGGGTTATATATATATATATATATATATATATATATATATATATATATATATATATATATATATATATATATATATATTTAGATATATTTATTTAGTGTGGGGCTACTGTGCGTGATTATTTTTTATTGTGGGTAGCGGGTGTGGGTGAAGGGGGTATTAGCCACAACGGTGGTTGTTTAGGGCTTGCGGGTGGTAGCGGGAGGGCTTAACCCCTTCATGACCGTAGCGGTATAAACTGCTACGGTCGTGAAGGGGTTAAGTGCACCCGCAACCCCCCCCCCGCAAGCCCTAAACAAACAACAAGGGCCAAATACCCCCTTCACCCACCCCCGCTACCCACAATAAAGCTGGCACGGTGGGTTAACCCCTTCATTACCTTAGCAGTTAGCCGCTAAGGTAATGAAGTGGGCTGTAATGCATTTTTCCTGCCTCGGATTCATGCCGGGGGCCTCCGGTGCTGGTATCAGCTCCGGAGACCCCCGGCATCAATCACAGACAGGAAAAAGGCCTGATTTTTTCTAAGTGTCGCCCTTGCCGATGCTTCTCCTCCACCATCTTGCCAACTTTAGTTGGCGGGACGAATTGCCGAAAAACTCTCCATTCTGGAGTGCCGATCAGCAGCGAAAAGCTGATCGGGGCTACTTGAATTTAGCCGAGTTCAAAAAGTGCCGATAAGTGGCTTATCGGCACTCGGATGCCGATAAGTTTTTATCGGCAACAAAAATTGCCGATTTTTCCCACTTATCGGCGCTTACTGAATCGGGAGGGCAAATTTGGCGAAAAAATGGCGATAAACGGCTTATCGGCGCTTACTGCATGAGGCCCCATGTTCGGCTCCTTGTAAAGGATTTTGTGTGTTTGAGGGTTTGGTGTATAAATCATGCAGAAAAAACCCCCCCTAAAATCTATACTTTTCAGATCTACAGTAGGTGGCCTTTATTTACATCAGAATACAGTACTGTATGCACATGACATTTCTAAGAAGGCAGAATGATACAAAGTTATGTAATGATGATTGTAAATTCTGTAATGATAAAAAAAAAAAACTGCCAGCGTCTGATTGATCACAAGTGCTCTTAATTGAATACAAAGACATGAAATTACTACTGGGTAAAGAATAATAGTTTAATATGAACACCAAAGTAGAGGCTCGATTTAGATCTGGATAATTAGCATACAAGGACAACTGAAAGACGTTTATTGCTAGCTAACAGTGCAAGACGATCTTCATTACAATACATTTTTTACAGCGACAAGAACACGTGTGACTATGTAACACATGAAGTAGTTCTACATTTAGCATGCTTATTGCAAAATATTGTTGGTCATTAAGATAATGACTAATCAACATTACCCGATAATTAGACACAGCAATAGCGCCCCTCATATAACATCCCAGATCAAAGGCTCTTATTTTTGCTATTGTAGGTAATTGCCAACAATATCAAACCCCCAAATTAGTTTTAACCTTTAATACTTTTGGTTCTGGAAGGTGGTGAGTGGGAGATTATGACAGTACTGGCTCCTATTTTCTCAAGCATCTAGTTACGGGATCCTTGTCAATAGGCCAGTGCATTCCAAGGATGAATCCCGAAGTAGTCTTTCTGCCATGATACAAAGCAGTGGTTTCTTACAGTGGTAGATATCTAATGCTTATAGGGGTTCCTGTTACGATGGACAAGAAGCAGGTGGTGATGCACTGTGTGCTCATTTGCATATCATTACCCAGAATCCCGGGCTGCAGTGGAAACGTATGCTAAGTGATACCAAGGTATGGTAAAAAAGTAAAAACCACAAAATTGACCTACTTACTAAAGCCATCAATTTAACATTGTCACACCATCTGTGTGATTAGTCAGCTACACAATCTGTCTTTGTGGCTGTGGCACTGCGGTTGGCTGGCGGCTGTGGGTTTATTTCTATACTGGCTTTCGAAGTGAGCAATTTATTTAGATAACACAATAGAAGAAATGTCGTCCATGCATGTTTCACATGTTCCACTTTTATATATTAAGGGATTCAACATTGTTAAATTTATGTATGTATGTCTTTATTTATGTAGCGCCATTAATGTACATAGTGCTTCACAGCAGTAATACACGTGACAATCATATAAATAACAAATAATACAAATAACAGATCATGGGAATAAGCGCTTCAGAAATAAAAGTAACATTTAGGAAAAGGAGTCCCTGCTCCGAAGAGCTTACAATGTAATTGGTAGGTAGGGAGAACGTACAGAGACAGTAGTAGGGAGTTCTGGTAAGTGTGTCTGCAAGGGGCCAGGCTTTATGTATCAGGTGTATAGTATTAGCACGGTGTTACTCATATGCTTCGTTAAGCAGGTGTGTTTTAAGGTGAGTCTTAAAGGTGGGTAGAGAGGTGCAAGTCGAGTATTTAGGGGAAGGGCATTCCATAGGTGTGGGGCAGTCCGTGAGAAAGGTTTAAGGCGGGAGAGGGCTTTAGATACAAAGGGGGTAGAGAGAAGACATCCTTGAGCGGAACGCAAGAGTCTGGTTGATGCATAGCGAGAAATTAGGGCTGAGATGTAAGGAGGGGCAGAAGAGTGTAAAGCTTTAAAAGTGAGGAGGAGAATTGAGTGTGCGATACGGTATTTGATACTGCACCGACACACTTTATTCGAGCAAATACCCAGTATGTACCTGGCAGATACCTGGAATGCGCCGCTCCTCACCTCTGACAAGCCCCGTTGTGTTTGCCTTCCCAGCCTGGGTTCATGCCTGGCTGACGGGCGGCTGATCTGTTAAATGATAATGATTAGGATTTAATAGGCTGCAATGCTTCGCGTGTCTACCAGATGGCATAAATTCATGAATTGTAATGCAGTATATATATATATACTGTGCAGTATTGCAGCCAGCGGGAATAAAATGCTTCAATCCCTGCCTGAAAAATAACCCAATGCACTCGGGCAGAAAACAGTCCCAAACCTCAATACACCCGGGTATACCCGAATTCGTGGGACTAGCCGAGCTCGAATAAAGTGTGTCGCCAGTGTAGGAAGCCAGGAGAGTGATTTCAGCAGGGGAGACGCTGAGAAAGAGTAGTGATTCTGGCAGCAGCGTTTAGGATAGATTGTAGGGGAGACATGTGAGAGGCAGGAAGGCCGGACAGCAGGAGGTTACAGTAATTAAGATGGTAGAGAATGAGGGCCTTTGTCAGAGTTTTTGCAGTCGAGCAACAGAGGAAAGTGCGTAGCTTTGTAATATTGCGGAGGAAAAAGCGACAGGTTTTAGATAAGCTTTGAATGTGAGAGAGGTGTCGAGTTTGACCCCCTAGGCAGCGTGCTTGCGCTACTGGGTGTATGACCGAACTTCCAACAGTAATGTGGAAGGAGGTAGTGGGGCCAGGTTTGGGGTGAAATATGAGGAGCTCAGTTTTTGGCATATTTAATTCGGTGGAGGGCCATCCAGGATGATATCGCAGAGAGACATTCAGAAAACTTTTGTCTGTACAGCAGGTGTATAGTCGGGTGTTGACAAGTAAATGTGTGTGTCGTCAGCATAGAGGTGATATTTGAACCCAAGAGATGTGATTAGGTCTCCTGGAGAGCGTGTGTACAGAGAAAGGAGGAGAGGTCCCAGGACAGATCCCTGGGGTACCCCACAGAGTGATCGATAGAGGAGGAAGTGTTAGCAGAAGAGACACTGAAAGTACAATGGGAGAGGTAAAAGGAGATCCAGGATAGAGCTTTGTTACGAATACCAAGAGTATGGAGAATTTGAAGGAGAAGAGGGTGGTCCACAGTATCAAATACTGCAGAGAGGTCAAGTAATATGAGCAGAGTGTAATGACCTCTGTCTTTGGCGGTCATTAGTTATTTTAGTGAGGGCTGTTTCAGTGGAGTGAGCAGTGCGGAAGCCAGATTGTAGAGGGTCTAGGAGAGAATAGGTGGTGAGAAAATGGAGCAAGCAAGAGAATACAAGACGTTCAAGGAGTTTAGAGGCAAAAGGCAAGAGGGAGTCAGGCCGATAGTTAGAAGACGGGTAGGGTCAAGCTTGCTGTTTTCGAGTAATGGTATGACTGTTGTATGTTTGAAAAAGGAGGGAAAGGTACCAGAGTAGAGGGAGGAGTTAAAATATGTGTAAGCGTAGGGATTATAGTAGGAGCAAGGGGTTTTAGGAGATGGGAGGTAATGGGGTCAAGAGGGCAAGTGGTAGAGGGAGATCAGCAACAACAGATCCTCCTCTGTGACAACGGAAAAAGAGTCAAGGAAGGTAGGAGGAGAATTAGGAAGAGGTGTAGGATGGGAGGAGGAAACAGAGGGGATGTCCTGACGTATGGATGCCACCTTTTCTTGAAATAGTCAGCAAGGTCCTGAGGTGAGAAGGAGGAAGAAGAGGGTGGTCTGAGTAGGGACTCAAAGACAGAGACGAGTTGGCGTGGGTTAGATTTGTGTGTGTTGATTAGTGAAGAAAAGTAGGTTTGTTTAGCTTGAGAGAGGGCAGAGTTGAAACAGGATAGCATAAATTTGTAGTGAAGGAAGTCTGCGAGAGTGTGAGAATTCCTCCAGAGGCGTTCAGAGGAGCGAGTGGAGGAACGCAGCATGCACGTGTGTGAATTTAGCCAGGGTCTGGGGTTAGAAGGGCGAGAACGGCAGAGAGAAAGCGGTAAAAATGGGCTTTATTGGAGAAAATGGCTCATATTAACTAAGCTGTGCTATGCCACAAGACACCTTCTGGAGCTGGAAGTCACCTAGTGAAATAGCACCGGCCAGAGACTGTTTTTAAGAAGGGTACCCACAGGATCTGGGTCAGTGTCACGGGAGACCAGCACTTTTAACACTTTTTTACCTTACCGGAATCATTCACTAGGCAGAAAAAGGTTGAATAAATTGCATTTGTTCGGGCAAGCCCGCAGACATACATAATTGCACAAAATACAGTAAATACATACCAACTGGGGGTGAAAACTAGCTCTTGCTTCAGAAGGCTTATCCTGACCTCGTCCTGAGCATCCTGCTACTGTTTTCGGATAGAATATCCAACCGCGACAGCTACGTTGTATTCTGAGAACTTGGTCCTCGCGTCTGACTTAGCCCAAGCTAAGTTAAAAATAGCTAAGAGCGGCTGCTCTGCTATCCGCACCAGAGCAACTTTGAAAAGCCGCCTTTGCATCACTGACTCAAGCCACTAGATGGTCTGGTTCTCTGATCGGGCAGTCTGCAACATTTTGGGGCGGCAAAAATGTCCGCCCCCATATACATCTGCCGCGCTCTTGGGCCTGATGGGAAGTAACTTAGCTGTGGCGGCCGCCTCCTTTGCTGCCGCCCTTCTCCTACTGAACCGCAGCGTCAAATGGCCCCACGCACGTCACCAACTAGACGTCACAGCATCAAATGATGTCATGCTGTTGCGTTACCATGGCAACGCGACACCACATCCATGGCATCATTTGACACTGCGGTTCAGAAGGAGAAGGAGGGCGGGATCAATTAGGCGGCTGCCACAGCTAATTGACTAGGGCCCTTAGGGACAATTAGGTACTGTATATGGCATGTTTATCTAAAAAAAAAAAAACAATTGGGGAACATTGGGAAAACCTTTTGGGTTACAATACAAATGTTACATTGAGATAGTCTTTTATTTCCAGTCAGATTGTTTTTATGCCAATAAAACGTTAAAAAGGGTGTGTGTGCCTAGCACGCATATTGGAAGTGAAACTTCTTATTGTTGTGACAGAATTAAAACAAAATATATATTTTCATAGAATTAAAGACTTCCATTGTGGTTTTTTTTTCCAGCAGAAATTTGAAGTGTTTAATTAAATGTTATACATGTGTATACAGACACACAGACACAGACACACACACACACACACACACTGCCAGTAGGAAGTATAAGGCATTGAGATGTTTGAGTGTGGGAGTGTGTGTATAGGTGTGTGTGCTTGTGTATAGGTGTGCGTGTGTTTGCTCGTATAGGTGTGCAGGTGTGTATGTATAGATGTGTGTGTATAGGTGTAGTTGTTGTGTAGATAGTTGTGTGTGTATATGTGTATAGGTCTGTGTGTGTATAGGTGTATGGTTGTGTGTGTGGATAGGTCTGTGTGTGTATAGGTGTGTGTGTGTGTGTATACTTTAGGTCTGTAGGTGTGTGTGTATAAGTCTATGTGAGTATAACAGAACATTGTGCAGTAGCTCAGTCTCTGTGGGTAATGTATGTATGTCTTTATTTGTATAGCGCCATAAAATGTGCGCGGTATGGGTGACATCACGTCGCCCCTCTCACACTGTGTCCTCCACAGTGACCAGTCCGGGGGATCACCATGCGGAGCAGCCTCTCGGCACGGTGAGGCTCCGCATGTTCTCATGCAGCTGCAGGCCCATGGTGCAGGGTCAGATGCAGCGGTACTGTGCTCCTAAGGCTGTGGTCCAAGTCACTGCTACAGCGCACACCTTGGCGTGCGCTGTGCGTGTAAGCACCGCCCCTTAATGGGGAAGGGCCCAGTACGCACCTTCACGCTGAAGGTGCAGCCGCGCCGTACTGCAGGGTTTTTTTTAACTCAATGAAATTGAGTTTAAACCTTGTGACGGAGGCGTGGCCACGCCCCCACTGGCGGTTCACCCAATGAGGGCGAGCCAGCCGCGTGACGTGATGGCCACGCCCCCGCAAATCCCTGACCACGCCCCCTCCCGTCGCAAGCTCCCTCTCTCCTGGAGACCGCGGTTAGCGCTGTGCACGCACCCCCCCCCCCCTGCCGGGCGCGCGTGTCACAGTCATGACTGGGACCGCAGCCTTAGGGTCTTCCCGTGCAGCTCCGGCCCCATGGAGGAGCGCACGTCCCGGGTGCAGGGTCAGATGCAGCGGTACTGTGCTCCTTAAGGTCGGCCCGTAGTCGTGCAGCTCGGGCCCTGTGCCGGAGCGCAGGTTCTGGGTGTGTGTGCGCGCGTGTGTGTCCGGGACCTCGGCCCTGCTCCCAACTCACACCCCGGCCTGGGGAGACGGTTAGAGGCTGCGGCAATGCTCCCAGGGAGCCGGTCATAATTGAATTTCTTTGGGGCGTCCGAATGGGAAATTGTTTGTCAATCAAGGGTTTTTTGTACCCTTATCCCCACCCTGTCCTTACCAGAGAACCAATACAGTGACGGGGAGTGACGGGGACAAGCTGTACACGCACTTCCTGAGCAGACTGTGCTCTAACAAAAAAGGGAGCAGCCAATGAAAATTAAACCCCTCCAAAGTCTAATTAAAAGAACTTATATGTAATACATAAAAGGTAACAATTGCCCAGATGAGGCCATGTAAAAATGTTACTAGCATTAGTTCACTTTGGTCCTAGGAGAGATTCTCCCTTTAAAGGTGCCTCGTGACCCATTCAAATAAGTAGGCTGTTTCCCAACCGCGGTTCTGTGAGAGGATCAACCAAGGTGCCGCGGGATTTCCCCGATCTCCCGGAGCAGGGAGAAAACAGGGCAGTTGCTGTGGTGCAAGGTGGTTGCCTCCACCCCGATTGGCTGCTGCTGAATAATGCAGCCAATCGAGAAGTGGTGTCAGAAGCCTTGGGGTGGGGGAAAGGGTCAAGCAGAGGAAGAAGCAGAGTGGGCCATTAAGAGAGGTGCGTGTGACCTGTGACCCCTCTGCCTCCTGTAACTTTCTGCCCCCTATAGCTCTTCCCCCTCTGCCTCCTGTAACTCTGTCCCCTCTTCCTCCTGTGACTCTCTACCCCCTCTGTCTTCTGAGACTGACTGTCCTGTTGTAGGGTTGCCTCAGCAACTGAGCACTATAATTAGGGGAGCCCAGAGAGAAAAAGGTTGAAAACTACTGCCCTAGGGATTAGAACTACAGTACTTAGCAAATATGGCCCAAAGTTTTTAAGTTCAAATGTAAGTGATAGAGCCAAACCATGATCCATCACTTGAGAGACTTCTTCTTAGGTTTCATGTCCGCTGGAGTATTTCCCCTCCTTGCATCCTGCCATTTAAGTGGCCCTACAGCAGGGTTTATGGAATTCTTACCTGTCTAAACCAAACACAAAGCACTTCTTTCTGACACAGAGCATTGCCATAACATTCCAGCCGTTAGTGCTAATGTTCCAGTCACAAGTGGTCAGGATAAGCTCACCAATGCTACATCTGCCATCATTTGGCATTTCGCCTCCCTGTTCTTTAACTCTCATTAATAACCCAACAGATAGTCATTCTCTACAGTAGTTGTTTTTTCCCCTCAGAAAAAAGACAGGATGGAGTTTAAAGGATCTTAGAGGTTGGAAGCGGCGGTCAGAAGTAATAGTTATTGGGGAGAGATGTAGGGTTTGAATCAGTAATGTTTAAATAGTGAATGGCTGTTAATAATTGATAATGCCCATGTACTTTAGTGAAAATACCCTTCTATGTTTTGGGTGTCAGTTGTTGCAGGAATACACCTCTAGTAGTTAGATGTGTATGGTCATACTCCATGTGTCATACTACTATGTAATCCTGAACATTAACTGCTGTTTTGTTTCTTATTTACTTAAGCAATATGCTGCTTTGTTGATGCATCTCATTATATGGGACATAGAGTACTGGAAACATTAAAGCTGCAGTTCAAGCTGCCGTTTTAAAAAATATATATATTTTTTTCCCATTCAATATGTGCATCAATACAATCTGCACACTGACGAGGGATTAGCTAAGCTGCAGATCGATCCATTCTCCTGTAATCGATCGCCTGCTCCGGGTTATTTAATTAGCATTTTGGGCAATTTAGTCCTTGAATATGATTGACTGGTCAGTTACTAGATACAATTAGTGCACTGCTAGAGAGGGGGCGGGGCTCAAGAGCAGAGCCAATCAGAAGGGGAGGGGGCTGTCACTTTGGAAATGCTGCCTACATTAGAAACATTAAAAATGTCTTTAAAACATTCTTTTTTTTTTTTTTTAAATGCTACAATATTTTCTCATATTACAGAATTGATTTATTAAAAACAAACAAACAAAAAAAAAACACAGGATATTGCTTGAACAGCAATAGGCAATAAGACCCAAGAAACAGAGGATCTACAAAGCTATAGTAAAGAAGCCTAAGGCCTTGATTAACCAGATGCTGCTGGGCAGTAGCGCAATCTGGTGACGTCACCCTGCGCTGCCGCCGAGGGGCTTCTTGAACAAGGAGAGGAGACAGGAGAGGAGACAGGGAGGCGTGGCGGAGGCGTGGCCGTGAGCGGTTCACCCTCATTGGCTAAACCGCTTACGTGACGAGGCCGTCGCCTGCCACAAACAATTTTGAAAATCTATTCGGGAGACTGCCGCCCCGCAGCTCCAGGCGGCGCGCTGGTGTGTAAATCTACATAGGACTTCTGACATTTGTTTTTCAGCCGCGCAATGCGACGCTACCGGCGATTTCTGATATAATCACGGCCATTCATCACCATGATTGTAAAATAAAAACAGCAACTTTGTATGTGCCCTGCAAGCCGAATACTAGCTCTCTGGCGGTACCAATACAAGGACAACGCTATCTTAACAAGCAATTAAGTGTATCCCTTATTCTTTATAAGATGATCTCTATTGATACCCAAATCTGCATAATGTACAACGTCTTTTCAAGGTGCAGAGTGCGAAAAAGCACCTACTGTAGTTTAAACAAAATGACAAATACTATTAGTTTGTTGCCTTGGGCAAAAGGCATTAACAATTTACATTTCTTGCCTTATACCCCACTTTTTAAATACAATGACCCCTCTGAGCTACAGATGTAGCAAACATTATTACCCCTATTTTATTTGTATATATCGCCCTGACCCCCTGCGCTGTAGGCACAGAGAGATAAAGTGACTTGCCCAAGCTCACAAGGAGTTAACACTGAGGCTCCCCCGATTCAAACTCAGGTTCATTGTTCATAGTCTGTGCCTTTACTAAATGAGCCCGCCTTCCTCCATTAACATAACAATGCATGAAATAACGTGTTAAATAACCCGCGCGGAATCTCTTCAGCCATTGTTTTGAATATTGCTACTATTAAATAACGCACCGGCGGAAAAGCAATGCATCGCATTAACCAGAGCGGTAAAGTCTGTTATATCTGTACATATTAGGCTGTGCTTATAGTGCCGGCGACAGCGACGGTGACCTCACACTGCGGTCGCAGGAAAAATCAAATTGACTTGACTTCCAGCGATTGCGACCAAGCCGTCGCTTCTACTATAAGCGCATTTGGTTTGCCGCGACGTCGCCGGCACTATAAGCGCTGCCTTAGAGTCTACTCATTGCAGGGTACACCTTACTAATGCAATTCCGCTGATCCATTAGTGACATTGCGTGTCTTGTAAACAGATTTGACAAAAATCTATTTGTGGGCACATATTGTACAAAGGGCAAAGAAGGTACAAGTACAGAATACAGCAATGCGCTGTTGATGAGACTGGAAAATACTAGTGAAAACTTGAAGACACAGAGCAAAATATAATGTCATCGGTAACCAATACTTTAAGAGAATTGTATGTAGGGATTTGATTTTGCTGCAAAAATGCAATATTATTTTGTTACTACCTACTGTATAGCTCAACCCCGTTATAATGCGATCCGTTACTACGCGAATCCGCTTATAACGCAATGTAAGCGTGGCTTCCAATTTTCGTATTTCTGAATACTTTACAACACGACTATTGGTATCTTAAATACTTTATTATACAATGCATACAATTGTACGTTATTTACCGCTTATAACGCGATGTGATTCTTTGGACTCCAAGCACAGCGTTATAATGGGGTTGAGCTGTACCTCTATTGACTTGGGTAAGACAAATTGTGATCATTAAAGCCTGATGAAGGGGCCAGGAGGCTTTGAAACGTTGCTCGTTTGCACATGTAACAGTGTGTGTCTGCTGACTTCCCTACCCTTGTGTGTTCTTATTTATTATTTGTATTTGTCACGGGAGACCAGGACTTTTAACACTTTTATACCTGGATCATTCACTAGGCAAAACAAGATAGTGAAACAAAATGGAGTTTATTTGGGTAAACCCACGTACACACAATGAATATACAAAATACAGACGAAATACACACTTACTGGTGGTCCGGGGGAAAAAACTAGGCTCAAATAGGTGCAGGGTGCTTCAGAAGGCTTACCCTGCCTGGGATATCCCCCCGGGCTTCCTGGTCCTCTTTTCGGCTAAAAACCTTAGCCGCGACCGCTAAGTTTTAAAACGAGAACTTGGACCTCACGTCTGACTTAGCCTCAGCTAGGCAGGCTTTCTTAGCTCCAAAAATAAAGCCGGCTGCTCTACTATTTGCAACAGAGCAACTTTGAAAAGCCGCCTCTGCATCACCAGCCCAAGTCACAGGATCGTATGGTTCTCTGACTGGGGCATCTCCTTACATTCTATCTTCAGCATGGAAGTAGAAGTGACCAATCAGAGCGTGGGAATTCTTTCCCACTAGCCAATAGGAATAGAGGCTCGTCCTTTGGCTTACGTCAGAGGAGGAGGCATGCCAAGCCGGCTCGAAATGCCAGGTGGGCGGGAAATACGAATTATCCAATGGGAAATACGTGTTACGATTGTGCTCGCCACAAACCGGGACCGGACCGCGGGGCTGAGGTGGGGTTATATAATCACCGACCTTAGTCCGCGCAGACTGATCCGGAGTGCGCAGTTCGTAGTCGTACGTAGCAGGGTCAGGATTGGAGATGGCAGCATCGTCGTTATTCAAGCAGGAGTTCGGCAACAGGTAGTCAGGAGTTCCCCGCTTCAGCTTAGGAGCGTGAGCGCGAGAGTGGCCTCTTCGTGAGGAACGGCCTCGGCCCATGACGCCGGTCTCAGCAGGGGGAGACAGCAGGCTGGCCGAAGTACACCGTAGGGCAGCGTCGGGAAACCAACGCTTCAGCACAGAAGTCAGGAACAGGCCCCCGCATGGAACTAGCAGGTGGCCTCAGGAAACAATGCTTCAGCAGAGAAGTCAGGAACGGGCCCCCGCATGGAACTAGCAGGCGGCCTCAGGAAACAACGCTTCAGCAGAGAAGTCAGGAAAGGGCCCCCGCATGGAACTAGCAGGCGGCCTCCGGAAACAACGCTTCAGCAGAGAAGTCAAGAACGGGCCCCCGCATGGAACTAGCAGGCAGCCTCAGGAACTAGGGGCAAGAACCAGAAAGGTTAGTACACCAGGATACAAGCCAGGGTGGCTTGTGGCAGAGACAGTAACGTCCAGGGTAGGAATTTATGCTCGGCACTGTTTCAGTGCCAAAGCCCAGGATATAAAGGGCAGAGATCCAATCACAGGAGGAGGGTGTGTGAGTATTCCTCCAATGATGAAGCACATGGCAGAAGCTGCAATGAGAGGCAGCACATGTGCCATTGATTGCCAGAGGAAGCTTTTGCAAATGCAGAAGTCTGCAAAAGCTATAATCAAAGCCAGGAGCGGATTCCTTACAGTACCCCCCCCCCCTTCAGATGAGACCTCCGGACGAACAGGGTCCATCACAGATTTGGGGGACATGGAGTTGTTTCTAAACCTCCTTAGGAGAGAGGTGGCGTTGAAAGCCCATGGTTTGTTGGGATTCCTTACAGTACCTCCACCACTGGGTGAGAAGCCTGGGCGGACAGGACAATTCATAGGTCTGGGAGACATTGAGTTGTTCCTGAAGTGTCTCAGGAGAGATTTAGGTCCAAAATCCATGTGTACATTGGCGAGTGCTGCAAGGAACAGTGGTGGCACTGCGGTTTTTGGTACATGGGCAATGGGACCAGGGGACTCCGGAATAGGGACATCAGAAGGGCAGCAGCCAGGTGTCCGGTGCATAGTAATAATCCAAGAATACGGGACACAGGACACTGATTGTCGGAAAAAAATTATATTGGGGAATCCGGGGCAGATAATGGCCTTGGTGGAATCAGCATGTAAGAAGTTGCGAGAGTCTTTAGCTCCCAAGGAATTCAGGGTGGTGGTTAGCGAGGGTATAGGGCGGGCGGGTTCACTGCAAGATATTGGAGCAGTAGTCTTGATACGAACAGGCTTGTAATCCCAAGCAAATCGAGAGAGCTGGTAGTAGTGTTTACGTAATTGTTGGTTGTGGTACATGCAGTTGCAGGATCCGCCTCCTTTGGCCTCTGAAATTTGGGGGGAATCAAATCCAAAGTTATGGTCTTGGTGAAGGGCATAGAAAGCATCACGGAGACAGTAGGGGACAACACGTCCAAACCCATAGTGGGGCCATCAAGAACAGGGATGGATGCCTCAGGCAAAGCAACGAGGTCCAGCATGAGTGTCTTCGTCCTAGAGAATGAAGACATGCAATCCAGAAAGGGCACTTCAGACACCGCACAGAAACCTGCGAGTAAAGACTCTGTTTGAAAGGTGAGAAAACAGATCTTATCCGAGAAAGCAGGAAGCCGGGTAAGCGGTGCAACAGGCTTAGGAATAGAAGTCTTGGGGTTAATGCTGGGTACCTCCAACACAGAGAAGGAAAACAGAGAACCAGAGCTTGGCTTAGGAGTGGAGGTCCCAGGTACCCAGGTCTCGCATGATACTGTGGGAGAAGCAATGCGAAATATTACTGTTTTAAACATAGGGTTCTTAACATCGGTAGTTCCAGGCACCTTCCTGAGAGGTAACCCTAGTTTTGCGACAGGACAGTCAATAGTAAGTACCCCAAGTCTTGTGGGAGATACAGAGAAATACAAGTCCATCTTAAAGACGGGGTTTTTTGAAAAAAGGGACACAGCGGGTATTACTGAAAGTTCCAAATGCGATACCCCTGAGTTCGTGGTAGTAGACATACAGTCAGTAGTGGATACCCCGAATACTGTGGTCGAATCAGCATGAAACAGTGTTATTAAAGGAGTGGGCATCCCAGACTTAAAGTCATCTTTAATCATCCCAGAGGCTGTGGCATGATCCGTGAAAGAAACTGGGGTAGACTTTCCAATAGAAACAAGGAACATCTTGCTTGTCACTGAAGTGGGTGATTGAGAACCAGCAGGAACTGAACTAGCTACTGTAATAAGATCAGAGAACATTGTGATTGTTTCTGAATTGGGTCCCTGAGAATCCCTAATGAGGGCATCAGACTCCATAGGAGACTCAGTGATAGGGGTCTTAGAACCCATTACAGGAATTGCAGGTATCACAGACTTAATAGGAGAAATACCTTGCAAAACAGGAATCTTATAAAAGGTGATAGGCATCTCACAGACTACCACAGAGGTGGAGGGCAGACCATCAGGCTCTACCTCAGGAGTCAGAGAGAAGCCAAGGGTTAACACAGGGAGTGCTGGGGAGACCCTAGAAGCTATAAGGGGAGACTCAGAGCGTAGTAAGGGATCAGGGACAGATAAGCTGATCTCTGAAGTGATAGCCTGAGGGACCGTAGAAGGGAGGCTAATAGCTGTCACCGGTCCCAAGGAGACAGACTTAGAGTTAAGGACAGGAATAACAGATAGGACAAACGGAACTAGGGTAGGTTGCTTCTACAACAGAAGTTTTAGCAGCGGCAGAGCTTAACTCAGCGGCTACTGGAAAACTTTTAACTACAGTGAGAAGGGACTGCAGGTTTACAAAATCAAGGGAAAAGGGAGTTTTAAATTTGAAAACCTGATCCTTCAAAAAGGAGGGCCCTAACTGTAATTGTACTAAGGGAGCAACAGCAGATACGCTGATCTCAGAAGGGGTCACTTGGAAAGGGGCATAATATGTACTGTTCGCTTTTAACCCTAGGATTTGAGAAGAGGAGAACACAGACAGTACAAGGTGGGCAACCACAACTGTGCTGGTCTCTGAAGTGGGTATTTGGGAAAGAGTGTCTGGGACATCAGAAACTACTACAGATTCCACTAAAAGGGGTCTATGCTCAGAAGCAGGGATTTCAGGTCGCTGAGTGACAGACGGGGTCAGCGACAAACCTAGGGGTGGGGATTCTGCGAACAGGCTTAGGGAAACAAACGGTTCCAGAACACTTTTAACTGGAGCCAGTATTATTGTTGAAAGTTCAGGGGGCGTAGCCCCGAGAATTTTAGCTGAGTCAGGGGACATAAGGGGTTCATCCTCTGAAGCTAAGGAGTTGTCCTTGTCTGGCGGACTACAGGGATTTACCATGGGAGGTTCATAGGGCTGACCTGCAAGGGTTAACATAGGAAAAACCTCAAGGGTTAAGTTAGGCTGTACCTGAGAATCAGGAAAAGATACGCTAGTCTCCGAGAGTGGGGACATAGGGTTTTCAGCTTCTTGCCGTAGAGACCTCAGCTTAGTCTGCGGGATACAAGGGTTAACAATGGGGACCTCAAATAGCAGACTAGCAGGGGTTAAAACCGAAATAACCTCGGGAACAGAGCTTAGAAATTCTGGTTTAGAAAGAGAGGGCAAACAGGATTTATTTTCTGGTGCTAGGGAAGACACACTGACCTGGGGGATGCAGGGGTTTACAGTGGGGGACTCATAGGCCTGTCTAGCAGGGGTTAAGACAGGAATAACCTCGGGGACAGAACCCAGGGAGGTTAACTCAGGACTAGGGACCGTGGCAGGTTCTTCCTTAGCGGGGAGTGACAGGGAGATGGTTTGGCTTTTCTTAGGAGTGGGTAGTAACCCCACAGGTTTAGTAACAGGACTGGCAGCATAGAAATTGTGATTAGAAAGTGCGTAGGCAGCGAGAAGAGGGTCCCGCTCACTTATGATTAAGTCAAGATCTTGGCATAACACACAGGTGGCATCTAGAATCTGATCTAAAGTCTTTTGTTCTGAAGAGGACAAAACCCAGGACCGTTGGGAGAGCAGGGCCTGTTGAGACTTTCTTTCCTCATTAAATTGCTGAGATCTAGTAAGGAGTTCCTTACAAATCAGTCTTTCCTGAGGGGTTAAACCTTCATACAAGAACGCACTCTCAGGCGGAGGCAGTCTCTCAAACAGGTATGGTCTTCCAAACAGGGACTGGTCCGCAGCCTGGGACATAGGTACAGTAAAAAATGTACCCACCCCCGCCACGGCGCGGTCCGGTTTTGTGGGGCCGAGCATACTGTTACGATTGTGCTCGCCACAAACCGGGACCGGACCGCGGGGCTGAGGTGGGGTTACATAATCACCGACCTTAGTCTGCGCAGACTGATCCGGAGTGCGCAGTTCGTAGTCGTACGTAGCAGGGTCAGGATTGGAGAAGGCAGCATCGTCGTTATTCAAGCAGGAGTTCGGCAACAGGTAGTCAGGACTTCCCCGCTTCAACTTAGGAGCGTGAGCGCGGGAGTGGCCTCTTCGTGAGGAACGGCCTCGGCCCATGACGCCGGTCTCAGCAGGGGGAGACAGCAGGCTGGCCGAAGTACACCGCAGGGCAGCGTCGGGAAACCAACGCTTCAGCACAGAAGTCAGGAACGGGCCCCCGCATGGAAATAGCAGGCGCCCTCAGGAAACAACGCTTCAGCAGAGAAGTCAGGAACAGGCCTCGCATGGAACTAGCAGGCGGCCTCAGAAACTAGGGGCAAGAACCAGAAAGGTTAGTACACCAGGATACAAGCCAGGGTGGCTTGTGGCAGAGACAGTAACGTCCAGGGTAGGAATTTATGCTCGGCACTGTTTCAGTGCCAAAGCCCAGGATATAAAGGGCAGAGATCCAATCACAGGAGGAGGGTGTGTGAGTATTCCTCCAATGATGAAGCACATGGCAGAAGCTGCAATGAGAGGCAGCACATGTGCCATTGATTGCCAGAGGAAGCTTTTGCAAATGCAGAAGTCTGCAAAAGCTATAATCAAAGCCAGGAGCGGATTCCATTACAATACGCCTACGAGCTGGATCTCCCCTGGCCAACTCATTGCCACCTGCTGTGCAGGCTCCACCAGGTCTGGCAGACACTTAAAAAAAAAAAGAAGAAGAAGAAGGTGTCGCCACAGGTGCCCTTTGTTCTCCGTACCTGGCTATTCGCCCTTCCTCACCCACCAAACTGTTTTGTCACCTTTGGACATCCTTCCTCCTTTGAACTCCGATGTCTATCCAGACATCCCGGCACCAATGTGGATGCCCAGGCTGACTGAATAGACATTTATAGTAAATGCACCAAACATGATAAAACATATTTTAATAAATAGTATAACTTGGGGGAAACCAGTACCTGTGAGGTAAATGGGTCTGGGATATCTGGGCTCAAAACCAGGAGTCTGGGGGACAGTAGGTAGCCCCGATATAATTCAACCTGCGTACCGGCAAATCATTTAAAACCAAAGACATAACATAAAACACCGACAAAGCTCAGTGCACATCCAGAAAAACTTATATACGGTACAGTGCCTAAATATACACGTATACATAACTAATAAATAAAATGGTCTTTTAGTTTAACATTTTGGCCAAATTGTTCTATGCCCTTGAGCCAACTGCACGGCAGACCACGTTTCAAGGGACCCTAACACTAATATAGATTCTTAATAACCTGTGCATTACCAGGAAGAATGATTAATAATAAATCTGTCAATATTAGTTGCAAAAGTTCTAAGTCTGATTGAAGCTTTTATTAACCTGTACATTACCAAGAAAAGCACTCTGTAATAGATTTGTCACAATCACACTGTAAGCCAGCAAGTTCCCCTGAGAGTGGGAGATGCCAGGGAGTGAGCTTTTAACCATTTAAATGTGGGAGGGAGTGAGCTTCAATTAGGTAGGAGGTTGCCACCCTCCAATCAGCTAAGACTAGCTGAAGAAGAATTGTAAAACTTACATCATGCCTGCATGCCGGGGAGAATTAGGGGACTACCGGTAACTTTAGCCCCCGAACTCCTGCAACAAAATAACTGCATTTCTACCTAAATATCCCACCCAAGACTTACGCTCCTGAAGTTTCTGGATTCTGGGACAAAGGGAACATGAGAAGTGGAAAAGCAGGGGTCACTTTAACGTTTGCATGCTACATTACATGGCTCCTGGTTTATGGTGCTATGTAGCTGCCAGGGACCCACGTTTTTCAGGGGTAACCAGATGGGCTTAACCTTTATTGTATAGCCTGGCTACCCCCTGCCGTCACAGTACTGTTGGTGATTTTTTTTTATATATTAACGAAGAAACTTTGTGTGAGCAAAAGGAAATCATGGGATCATCATTTTTTTATCTATATTATTTTGAGAGCTGATCCAATATGTTTTTTATAGTTGTGTGCATCCAACGGTATGGATGCAGCATCTTAGCACCTCTATTTAAATTATACATGACAGGGTGAGTGCAAGTTCATATTCTTTTTTTAAAATGATTGTAATATAATACTGTCAGTGGGTCCTGTGGTACAGAATGAGAACTCAACCTAATTTATGTTGGCCCAGTGCTCTGTGATGGGGAGCAATCACACCCTTAACCATTGCCTTGTCCAGTAGCTCAAAGTTGTGCCTCCGTACATCCCAAAAGAGGTCTGCCTTGTATAGTCCTTCGTAAGCCAGATGCTCGTCCTTGCCCTGGGCCATCAACTCATCCTTGGTCCAGCCTATGTACTGTCCCTCCATCATGCTTCAGTCACTGGACCACTAGTCACTACCTAGGGGGGAAATCAGGGGTCTCCAGACACAGATAGGCTCTGGGGAGAGGACCACCAACAGCCAAAGCTAGTTGCCTCCAATAGAGTTCACAGTCCAGGGTACTGCTAAGACCTCTCCCGGTCTCGTAGGCGCACAATCATAGGGTCTCTGAACACCAAGACTGACCTTCAAATAGCTCTGGAAGTCCAGGTCGACGCAGCCTTTTATAGTTTCCCAGTTGCTATTCAGAACCATGGAAAGCCAGGCGCTGACCAATCAAGGTTGTCCCTTTAATCTTGCTCACTAATTAGGAGGTAGTGGGTGGCGAGGAAGGTCCAATCAGAGGTGAGGCGGAGCTTGACTCTGAAGCATGGCCCACCAGGGTGGGGCCAAGAAGCAACAAAAACTTGAATAGCCCAATCAAATCAGTGCAGAGAGGGCTGATGTGCTCCTCATGTAGCCAGGCAAAGTTACGGGTGTCCCGCTGGGTCTGGTGCCTTGCTCCTGGGGAAAAATAAAACTCCGACTTTGGAGTGTGTGTGTCTCCCTGGGCAGAGGGCTGCCACCCCCCAACACTCCCACTCTCCCTGGTACACAGCACCTGCGTTCACACAATGGACAAGCCCTCCTATCTGTGTATTCCTGTTGCACAACCATTGTCCCTGGTCCACGCATACAATGGATTCAACAGGAATCCATTTAGATACAGGACTTAATGTACACAGCCAAAACACAACTTATTAACCAGGTCATGGTTCTTTTCACCTTTCAAGTGTGAAATGTTAAAACTTGCAGTAGGGCAGCCCTGTTGACAGGCAGAGGCAGCATGAAGGTTTAACCTTTATTGGGAGAAGGAGTGGCTCAGTGAGTAAAGACACTGACTGACACAGAGATTGTTGCAGAGCAGAGGAGCCTGGTTCAATTCCTCGTGTCGGCCACTTGTGACCTTGGGCAAGTCACTTTATCTCCCTGTGCCTCAGGCACCAAAAAAAACATACATTATAAGCTCCAAGAACATGCTATTATTGTGGGTGCCATGCTGCCTCTGTTGTCACATAGCCACTGAAACAATCTGTTGTTTTTTAAATGAAAAGAAAACGCATCGTTCATACCTTATTCCATTCTGTAAATAGTTGGCCATGAACATTTGCTGTGATAGAAGACTATTTTCCACTCAAGTAGAGAGCGCTTGACTGCTGTGTATTATAATTAGATGGATAATAGTTTTAGTCACTTGAATTCTATATTTATATCCTTTCCCATGGAAATCTGCCCAGATACTATTTTTTTCCATATAAATATATAAACAGATGTGTGTAGATATTTCCTTATTATCCCCAGTGCATGTGTCATGCTTAAAGTACTAAATGTATATATTTTATGTTTATGCAATGGCTGGAGTATGTTACATGTACATCATCTCGCTTTGGGACATACAGTAGGACATCTGTCATAGGTTAGCCGCAGATTAACCTTTGCAGGGTTTGAGTGGCCTGTGACTTGACATTAGGCTGCAGTGCAGGGCAGACATCTGAACTAAACCTATATATTTATCAGCTTACACTTGAAAGCAAGATGTACATCTCTCTGTATCTTTCTATGTAAAATATTTAAATTAAAAAAAAACATTTGAATGCATTTTACAATGATACAATCATGCCAAGATAAATAAACACTTACTGTGCACCAAAAAAGTACCATTTGTCCAGCCTGACAATTTCCATAACCATGCTACAGTACATTACGTTGACTCATTTGATCTTTTCATTGACTATCAAGAAAAATGTACAGTACCTGCATCTCCTTTCCTGCATAGTCCCGGGAATGAATCAGCATTGTAGTTGAGTTGACAATCTGGAGGTTATTAATGAAAGGTTGTTGTAGTGATGCAGACACTGTGTTTTGAGAACTGCATCTAACCCCTGACGATCTGCTTGCATCCCCCCGTTAACTTGTCCCCACACTCAATCAATTTAAGAGAATTCATTAACCTCCTGATGCTATAGATTGAGGAACGAAGTTCATTTCAATATCATCTGTTGACAAATAAGTGAAATCAATGCATTTTATAGACTTGCATAAAGCTGCAGCAAAATTACCTAACCCTATTCCAACCTGAATTTGATTCTCCACAAATTCCTTACTCCTAATGACGAGACAGCAACCCATTGCTTTGCTACAAAATCTGTGTACATTATGTTTAAACATCACCTATTTCAACCAAACACCTTTTCTTAATTTAAACACTAATTTCCACAAAAATAAATGAATATTGTTTGTGAATCATTAAGAAAGTAGATAAGCTGTAGGTTTCCGGTCCAAATGCATCCTCTGTTTTTTCCTGTATTTCTTGGGGCATTTCTTTTCTGCAGTTTTTATTAATAATTGCTGATGGCACACCATAATAAACTGAGTTGGGACAATGCTGTTTCTTAAAATTGTCGGCTTTTGTAACCTGGAAAAAGCATTGATAGATTTCTCAAATGCTCTTGTTTGCAATATCCTGTTAAAGCCACTGGTTTTTATTAGGAGCATCCAAACCCATTACCACCTTCTTTTAAAATGACGTTACAGTCCATCAATAACTGAACGCCCGAGAAGCCTAAGAACCGAGCACTGGTAATTGAAATGTGGTATTGTGTAAGGCAGCGTTGTGCAAACTGGGGGGGGGGGCGGGAGATTTTGCTGGGGGGGGCGTGGGCCATTGCAGAGGCCCCGCGCTCTGCCCCACGGGAGATCTCGTGAGGACCCTGCAACACTTTACTTATCCAGATTCAGCCGCTCTGTGACGCGTCGCCATGGCAGCGCGGCATCAAATGACGCTGCGGGGTCATGTGACGTCACACGCGTCAAATGATGCCGCGTGTCACGTTACATCACATGACCCTCAGCGTCATTTGACGCAGCTCTAAGGTAGGGAGGGGGCATGGGCGACGCAGCAGGGAAGACAGGGGAGCGCAGCAGAAAAAGTTTGCGCTCCCCTAGTGTAAGGATTCTGGTGAACGGAACCGTTATGAAACATACAGCTTCAACTTTGCAAACGTATATTATTACCCAGTGGCAATAAATAGAAGCAGACATTGTTGCTGTATAGTGTCATACAGATGTAATATAGTATCTGCTGTTCAGTTCTGTACTATGAGAAAATACTTGTAGCGGTTTTTTATTTAACCATGAATTACATTTGTAATGTATTGTAATGTAACAAGCCTTTTTTGTTTCTATAGCAACCATTTACAAAGTCACATCCCCTTCCTCTTCTGAAATAGGCTCTGGCACACCCATTTTGAGCCCTGCCCTCTTTCTAGCAGTGCATGAGCTCAATTGTATCTAGTGACTCCCTGGTCACATGATCTTCCCCACAGAACTTTGTCATATTAATATACATATGCATTCCACTGACTGCAGAATACTCCACTGTAGCCATTTAGTGAACCCCCGAGCCGAATCTTCCCTGATCGGTCACAGGAGAACAGATCGATCTGAAATTTTGCTAATTACTTATCATTGTGTGGACTGTATTGATGCACATATTAAAGGGGAATAAATAAATAATTAAAAAAAATTGCAGCTTGGACTGCTGCCTTAATACCTTTACAGCATGAGGAATATGTACTGGAGTTGCAGTAAAGTGAAATTACTAACCAGGGCTATTTTTATTAATAACCACAGGAGAACTGACTTTTTGTAAAAAATGTTTTGGTTGTGTGACTTTTATTTAAAAAAAATTAAAGGTAGACTCCCTGTGCGCTCACTTAGGTCAATGGTCATCACCCAGAATCCTCATCTCTAAGTGACACATGACAATGTGTTGATGCAGGCTTTGGGGACCTGTGAAATATATGTGAATTTGTTCCTTGTCTTTGCTTTCCTATTTGTAAAATGTGCTTAATATGAGTGCACAGCAATTCAAATATAGCAGTGGTGCTCAACTGCAGTCCTCAAGACCCCCCAACAGGTCAGGCTTTAAGGATATCCCTGCTTCAGCACACGTAGCCCAATCAACGCACGTAGCCCAATCAGATATCCCTGCTTCAGCACAGGTGGCTCAGTGACGCAGTCGTCTGAGCCACTGATTGAGCCACTTGTGCTGAAGCAGGAATATCTGCAAAACCTGACCTGTAGGGTTGGGAGGGTCTTGAGGACCCATGAAATATAGTACCAAAGGCTACATACAATATCATACCATAGAATTGCAAATACAAGTCATTAAGTAAACTATATACAGTATATTTTATTTTTTGTTGTGGCACTTTTGTTCGAGGGCTCAACAAGAAACCGCATGTAGTGATTATGAAATGATGAGGAAGGGAGATGTAATACTAACTGGGAGTGTATAAATGTGTTTAGAGGGAGCTTTTTTGTTTGTTTTGCCCGCCGGTCACTAGTCTCGTCCCTGGAGGCACAGATATAAGGCTTGGTCCCTGCTGGCTGCTGCAGCGCCCTCTATGGCCGGGCGCTGTGGGAACAAGAGCCGCCCCTCAATGGGCCGGGCCCGCTGCGAGGGGTGGCCGCCGCGCTGCGCGCTTTGTTTTCCCTGTAGGCAGGAAAATTGTGAGCAGAACGCGTGACGGAGCGCTAGGCCACGTCCCCGTGCGGTTCAGCCAATGAGGGCGAACCTGCCAGGTAACGTCATGGCTGCGCCCCGTCTTTCCCTGCTGATCGGGGAACTCGGCTGCACGTGCCGCCACCCTGGCAGGCGCGCGTGCAGCGCAGCACTGGGGCCGCAGCCTAAAGCTGTCTGAAGAAGATTCACAGAGTGGTCATCTTCAATGATCAGCATAATTATTACACCATTGTAAACTACTGGGACAAGTGACAGTAATACCCTGTTCTTGGGGGACTATTAAGTAATGCTTAGTGAGCAGTGTAAAATAAAGGGTTTTACACACTGCACATATCAAAACGGCAATAGTGGCATTCTAGGTGCATTTCCAAATTATACTCAATACTATTTATGGAAAAAAATGTTAATCATTGAACATACGTTTATTTGTTTTTTTTTTTACATTTAGGTTCAAAAGCCTGAATACTAACATACTAACAAATACCACATAGGATATACACAAACTACTTAATCATTACTGTATTTTCCTGCAGTGGGGGGTTTACAATGGTAATCTTATCAACCTTATTAGGCTTATCATCATACATAACCTGTTATGACCAATCTGTATAATGTTGCACATTGAAAATGCAACCTTGCAAGTTACAGGATACTGATCACACCTTTTTCTTCTTTTTCTCATAATGGAACGAAATGCCTTTTATGTTGCTCATTTAGCTCAGGGAAACTAGCCAACTATGCTTTCTTCCGCTAGGCTTTTCCTTGCAGTGGTCACTTGAAATCCATTGTATGCTTCCTGTTCAATACATGAATCTGACTCTTGTGTAAAGCTCTTTAGGAGTGTTCGATATATGTGCTTTTTGTTTGAAAAGGCACATTAAAAAGCTTCTATAAATCTGCCACTGGAATGGCAAACAACGATCAATCTACACCTGGCAAATTGTGAAAAAACATTTGCTTTACAATTGATCTCGCTAAAAAGAAAGGTACAAATCGGGATAGAAATAAAAGAAAAAATGAATTGAATTAAGTCGTACAAAGAAACACGGTAACAGTGGGATGCATTACAGGAAAATGAATGCTTTTAGCTGTCACTATTGTTTGAATGTCGCGTACTGTAATAAGACACATGTCCTGTGGATTTACATCATGAGGCATCCTGTGAATGTCAAGAAATGTCAAACAAAATATGTTTCAACTGTTCCCTTGCAAATTGTCATCAGTGGCAATATTTAAACATGGTGTTTATCTTCCTATTATTCTCATTAAAGTTCAGAATACTGTAGTTCAATGTTTTCACAGCCGTATTGTTACAGGAGATATGTAGAGTAAACAAACACACACTCATTTGTTTTGCCATATAGACACTCACAGTAATTATAAACTGTTGTCTGACTACTGTCTGGATACCAATGTGAAACGACCTGTCCCCAAACATAATGAGACCCCCTTGTTCATTCAGCTCAAACTCAGTTTAATTCTTAATAGTCGCTCACTTTCAACTTTAGATTAGTTGTAGGCTGTGGTGGCTTTTAGGGGACCAGCATTAGACTACTTCATAGATGAAATTATAGTGTACAGAGCTTTCGAAACCTCGTACAAACGCAGACCTTATTACTCCTGCTGGCACAGGTAAAAAGCTCCAACCACTTCTTGTGCGGCTGATTCAAAACAAGGGCCGCTCCTCCCGCTGGCGGATTGGGTACGTCCCGTTGCAACATGTCACTGGGAGCAATAACGTCTGCTACATCAACAGGTTTCTTCTTTAGTACAGTACACGTGAAGAAGAGACGTATGAGGTTTCAAAAGCGCTGTTCATTTTATTTACATTTATGAAGAAACACAAATTGTTGTCCCCGAAAAGGTTTGGCAACCTACAACTAATCTAAAGATGAAAGCGAGTGATTAAGAGTGCAACCGAGTTTGAGCAGCATGAACAGGTGGATCTCAGGAGGTTTGGACAAAGGTGTTCAGACAATAGTTTATAATTACTGTGAGTGTCTATGGCAATACAGTGGGGCACCGCTATACGGTGTTCCGCTCATACAGCGGTACCAGGAAGGGGGCCGCGATGTCTGCACATGCGCAGAATGGGGGCTGCCCAGGTCGTGCATGCACCGAACGGTGGTCGCGCTTGCATAGAACGGAGGTTGCGCATGCGTAAAAGGGAAAATTGCCGGTCTGCGCATATACCGAAAATCGCCGGTTCCACTTTCCGGCGATTTTCACTTTCCGGTGGGACTATAGAACGGAACCCGCCGCATTACCAGGGCACACTTGTACAAATATGAGTGTGTGTGTGTGTGTGTGTGTGTGTGTGTGTGTGTTTATGTCTGGGAGCGCGATGTAAAATGCAGTGGCCTTACTTGTTTCTGCCATAGACGTAAAAATGCCAACTATCATACAAATGACCATTTCAAGATACTATAAAATGAGCGGTAACTTGTCCTCTCAGATACTGTAACTGAGATTGTAGGGGGTGATGTTTACAAAAGGGAGGGGGCAGTTATCTCTTCAAGCATCAAATGCAGGAATACAGTACATGTTTCAGGAAGCACTTATCTATGGAGCGCGACCTGCAATGCGTTGCACCATCACATGGCGCAGGCCCCTCCACCGGAGAATGTGTTATCTGCATGGCAGACCTCTAGTCAGGAATGCTGA
This sequence comes from Ascaphus truei, assembly GCF_040206685.1. Classification (NCBI taxonomy): domain Eukaryota; kingdom Metazoa; phylum Chordata; class Amphibia; order Anura; family Ascaphidae; genus Ascaphus; species Ascaphus truei. The sequence goes on from NC_134490.1 coordinate 86,481,191, forward strand.
TTGGCCATATCTGCTAATTAGAAATCCAATAGCTGAAAGATAATGGAGACAGCCATTGCTGGAGCAATGACCTTCATGAATAATTTACCTTTGCTGTGTGTATAGTGCTTAAAGTAGCCAAGCAACAAATGTAGCTATTTTGAGAACAATGTTTGGCCGTCTCAAGTCAAATATTATCTAAAAATGTTACCAGGACCAGAAGCCTTTAGTCCATTGGTGGGCCACCTATTTTTCAATGTAGTCACAGGTGTGGCGAATGAGAAGTGAAATTCGCCACACCATGTAAAAATGAAAAATCTCCCCCCGCCCCCCACCACCCCCAATATCATCATCTTCTCAACCCAAATTGTGTTTCTTAATACCTTATCTCCTGGCAGCACCGGAACCTGTCCATGCAGGAGGCTTTGGTGCTGCCGCGGTGTGGGGTCTGCCCCCGCCGTTCTCTGATTGGTCATCTACTCCTCCACTCATCACCTGCCTTCTCAGCCACCGTCCACGGCCTGCCCCCTCAGCACCAGCGCTTCCATCGGCCACTGCCGCCGCACTCGTGCTTGTCGCCACTGCCGCGCTTCCCGCCTAGACAGTGCTAATACCGGTCACATGCGTGTCCGGTATTAGGCAAACTCAAATTCGCCACACGTTCATGGCCAATTCGCCACTTGAGGTGATTGGCAACAGGGTTGCCCACCTTGGGTTTAGTCATTTCCATGGGGCATTGTACTGGTGATTCAGATCAAGTAAACAGTATTTATTAATGCTTTCCTCCACATACTTAACTTTCCATGAACCCCACAACTTGGGGTGCAGGTTCAAGTGTAGAGATGTGCAAATCTCTAAGGGCCTTAGGAACAGGCGCTTTGGCACAGACACAATAACTCCCCCTAATGGTTTGTTTCGCAAATAATTCATCCACCATAAATATAGCATGTTTGCAGCAAAGGTTCAAGAATAGCACTAGCAAATTAAAAAATATGACCGTATATACCTGTTAAAGCTTGGCCAGTGCAGCCCTATGCTGATTGTCATTTCTGCATGCTGTGGTGGGAACTGTGCTCACTTGTTCTCCATGCAGTGCACGTCTCTGCCCTCTAGATCAGAGGTTTTCAACCTTTTTTGGTTACGGAACCCCAGAATCCGATTGTGAAATTCTGGGGAACCCCAACCATCGCCCCCCCCCCCCTGCTTGCCCCATCCCCCACTTCGTGTCTCTCCCCCCTCACTTACACACACTCCCCCTCTCATATACACAGGCACACACACACCCACACACCCCGTCTCACTTACACACACACACCCCCTCTCACTTACACCCCCACACCCCCTCTCACTTACCCACACCCACACACCCCCTCTCACTTACACACACACACACCCACACCCCCCCTCTCACTTACACACACACACCCACCCCCCTCTCACTTACACACACACACACCCACCCCCCCCTCTCATTTACACACACACCCTCTCACTCACACACCCCCACACATATAATTATAGACAGCCACACTGCGACTGAAGAAGCCCGATTCAAATCCCGTTGTCAGATCCTAGTGATAATGGGCAAGTTACTTTAGTTACAGTACACGGTTATCAGCTTGTTGAGGCAGGGATTGCACCTGTAACACTCTTTGTACATCCCTGCATACCCACGCTGTATTGAATTGGAGAAGCACTTTGAGTCCCATTTGAGAAAAGTGCTATACCAAATAAAGTTATTATTATTTAAAATACAGTTATTATATCTGCTATTTATGCCCAGCAAGTACAAACAATAGCTACGGGCAACAGTTTGCCTAAGGCAAGTAAACTCCCAATTGCAGTAAGGTCATTTCAAGCAAATTTGATGAAAGGGGCACTTTCCAGACACTTTTTTTTCTTGTCGGTTTAACCCTATGAATGCCGGAGGGGCTATGGAAACTAGAGTGCCGCGGCCCTTCCGGAACTCGCGATCACATGACCGCGTCCTCGCCGCCGACGGAACGGAAGTGGAGGAGCCATCTTCCTTCCACCCCTAGTGATAGATCACGTTCGCAGTCTCCCCATGAAAAACAAGCAGGGGTATTATGATTTGTCTACTGCTTTATGGGACCCCCGGCGTGCCAGACCGTATGAAGCGGACCCCCGGAGTGCCAGACCGTATGAAGGGGACCCCCGGAGTGCCAGACCGTATGAAGGGGACCCCCGGAGTGCCAGACCGCATGGAGGGGACCCCCGGAATGCCAGACCGCATGGAGGGGACCCCCGGAGTGCCAGACCGCATGAAGGGGACCCCCGGCGTGCCAGACCGCATGAAGGGGACCCCCGGAGTGCCAGATCACATGGAGGGGACCCCCGGAGTGCCAGACCACATGGAGGGACCCCTGGAGTGCCAGACCGCATGGAGGGGACCCCCGGCGTGCCAGACCGCATGGAGGGGACCCCCGGCGTGCCAGACCACATGGAGGGGACCCCCGGAGTGCCAGACCACATGGAGGGGACCCCCGGCGTGCCAGACCACATGGAGGGGACCCCCGGAGTGCCAGACCGCATGGAGGGACCCCTGGAGTGCCAGACCGCATGGAGGGGACCCCCGGCATGCCAGACCGCATGAAGGGGACCCCCGGAGTGCCAGACCGCATGAAGGGGACCCCCGGCGTGCCAGACCGCATGGAGGGGACCCCCGGAGTGCCAGACCACATGGAGGGGACCCCCGGCGTGCCAGACCACATGGAAGGGACCCCCGGCGTGCCAGACCACATGGAGGGGACCCCCGGCGTGCCAGAAAGCATGAAGGGGACCCCCGGAGTGCCAGAAAGCATGAAGGGGACCCCCGGCGTGCCAGACCGCATGAAGGGGACCCCCGGAGTGCCAGACCGCATGAAGGGGACCCCCGGAGTTCCAGACCGCATGAAGGGGACCCCCGGAGTTCCAGACAGCATGGAGGGGACCCCCGGAGTGCCAGACCGCATGAAGGGGACCCCCGGAGTGCCAGACCGCATGAAGGGGACCCCCAGAGTGCCAGATCGCATGAAGGGGACCCCCGACGTGCCAGACCGCATGAAGGGGACCCCCGGAGTGCCAGACCGCATGAAGGGGACCCCCGGCGTGCCAGACCGCATGAAGGGGACCCCCGGAGTGCCAGACCGCATGAAGGGGACCCCCGGAGTGCCAGACCGCATGAAGCGGACCCCCGGCGTGCCAGACCACATGGATGGGACCCCTGGAGTGCCAGACCACATGGAGGGGACCCCCGGAGTGCCAGACCGCATGAAGGGGACCCCCGGAGTGCCAGACCGCATGAAGTAGTAGCTACGTCTCAACGGCACCAGAAGGGTTCAACCCTAACAAGCCTTTTTATGCTGTGTACATAGATTACTCTATATTTTAGACCTCTGCACTTTCGGAGATATCTGATTGTGTCTGGAGGTTTTTTTTTTTTTTTTTTATAAATGCACAAAATTGCTGCCAAAGGATCTCATTACTCTCAAATATGAGGCATGATTTCTAAGGAGAAATTTCAAGTGCACAGAGAATATTTTTTAGAGCCCTCTAAGAGATGTGTGCAGAGGTACATATAATGGAAACCGATTTGGGTGAAATTATATCTTGGCTTTATTGAGCCTGTTCCTTTGTCCAGGCAAAACATATAAAAAAACAACAAAATAACAAACCCCTATCCCTGTGTAAGGGATAACTTACTTCCCCAGACCCTATCTGCAGGACTGGAGGGATATTCCCATTACCAGCCTATCACCCCAAAGTCTCAGGAGGTACCTTAAGCAGGTGGCCCTCCATGCCAGTCTCTGGTAGGTTCCTGGGTCCTCTGTGTCCAGGAAATATAGGTGTCTGGGTGTCTGGAGCACTGCACACCTTTGTGCTAAATACAGGGTCTGTGTGCAGGCTTCTCTGCTCTCCTGTGTCAGCCCAATTGTGAACTCAGGAATCTCTCTCTCCTGTTTCTCACATTAGGCTTTTTACAGAGCTCTCATTAGTCCAGGTGGAGACTAGTTAATTGAGTGGCTGCAATTAACTATTTCTGTTGGATTCTCAGAGCTCTGAGGCGGCTTTATTTAAACAGGGATAAGTCCCTGTTACAGGCACCTTGACCTCTTTTGTTTTTTGTTTAAAGAAAAAGATAAGTACATTTACATTATTTGTATAAAATTACATACCATAGAGTTGCAGAATATATTTGTATATTCTGGATCAAAGCGTTGTACTAGATGAAGTTTATACCCAAGCTTTTAAAGGCCTAAAGTTTTAATCTGTATCGCTAACTAGGAACTGCGGGGGGCAGAGCAGAAAGGAGAGGGGGCAATGAGAGCCGAGAGAAGAGGGGGGCGTATGAGAACAGAGAGAAGAGGGGGACGTATGAGAGCAGAGAGAAGAGGGGGAGGTATGAGAGCAGAGAGAAGAGGGGGAGGTATGAGAGCAGAGAGAAGAGGGGGAGGTATGAGAGCAGAGAGAAGAGGGGGAGGTATGAGAGCAGAGAGAAGAGGGGGAGGTATGAGAGCAGAGAGAAGAGGGGGAGGTATGAGAGCAGAGAGAAGAGGGGGAGGTATGAGAACAGAGAGAAGAGGGGGACGTATGAGAGCAGAGAGAATATGGGGAGGTATGAGAGCAGAGAGAAGAGGTGGAGGTATGAGAGCAGAGAGAAGAGGGGGAGGTATAAGAGCAGAGAGAAGAGGGGGAGGTATGAGAGCAGAGAGAAGAGGGGGAGGTATGAGAGCAGAAGAGGGGGTTATTTTTGTGTTCCAAATCCTCATAGGGAATTTAGCGTTTATTTTGCTAATAATCTATAGTGATATTTAAATATTCCACCAGACAGGTAACAATTGATTAACACACATTCCCAGCCAGCTCAAACTCCCACACCCACCACATCATGAATATATATTTATGTCAACAAGAGAGCTACTGAGCGTGGCAATTGTATATAACAAGAGACAGGGGTGCCCAATGCTATATCCCATTGACAAAACATATATGGTAAAAAGTATAAAGTAAAATACTTCAATGATAATATTAAATGCTTGGTTATTTAGTTAACCCTTTGGCCAAAGCGTCATAAGCCTGCATACCAACGCCAAGGTAAGGTTATATACATTTGCCACGCTCAGTAGCTCTCTTGTTGACATAAATATATATTCATGATGTGGTGGGTGTGGGAGTTTGAGCTAGCTGGGAATGTGAGTTAATCAATTTCTGACGGTTTGGCCAAAGGGTTAACTAAATAACCAAGTATTTATTATTATTATTATTGAAGTATTTTACTTTATACTTTTTACCATATATGTTTTGTCAATGGAATGCAGCATTGGGCACCCCTGTCTCTAGGTAACACTTAATTACCGGGCGATTCACTATAAGAATTAAAATTGCAGTCAATTCTCTGCATTAAATCTAGATGTATTGTACGTCAAGATGTGTATGTCTTACAAATTGGCCATAGACTTCATTATACCAATCTACTACTATTTTTATATTTTCTCTAATAAAAATAAAGGGTTTTAAATCTTAGCGATTACACACAGTTTCATTGAGAGCATTGTACAGGGAATCTGTCTTCTTTTTTGTGTCCGATCATTGTACATCTGTACAGAACTCTCATGCTGTACTGTAGTATGGAAAAGGTTATGCATACACAATTATTTACTTTTGAAACAAGAAATACTAGAAAACATATTTAAACACACTGTACTCCTGACTAAACACAGAGGTGCTCAATTCCTGTCCTCAAGACCCCCCAACAGGTCAGGTTTTAAGGATCGCTGCTTCAGCACAGGTGGCTCAATCAGTCCCTGCTTCAGCACAGGTGGCTCAATCAGTCCCTGCTTCAGCACAGGTGGCTCAATCAGTGGCTCCATCTTTGACTGAAAAAAAAAAAGCTGGGATATCCTTAAAACCTGACCCGTTGGGGGGTCTTGAGGACTGGAGTGTAACAGCCGTAGACCAGGGGTGCGCAAAGTTTTGACCCTGCGTGCCCCCCCCCCCCCCCCCGGTCATCTCCCGGCTCGTGCCCCCCCCCCTCCTTCTCAGCTCTGGCGCCAAATGACGCCGCAGGATCATGTGACGACATCACGTGACCCCGCGGCGTCATTTGACACCGGTTACCATGGTGATGTCGCCAAAAGCCAGGTAATTGAAGCTGCAGAGGCCTCGCACAGTCCCCCCGGCACTTAATGTAAGTACCTTGGGGGAGAGTGCGGGTTCTCTTTAGCCGCCGCGCCCCCACTTGGCGCACCCCTGCCCTAGACAAAACCATATTAGTCCATATGAGCATCCGCTGCTCTTTTTTTAGGTGTGTTAAAAATCATGATTCTATTAATCGCTAGGATCTGAGGTTACCATGGTAACCCGTTGCAGCCCTGGGGAGAGCTCCATTTTAAACGCCCTGACACCTATTGTTTCAAACGCTTATATCTCCGGAACGAAGCATCAGTTTTAACAATAGAAACCAGCATTGGAATGGGCAAGAAGAAACCTCTTAAAATAAGTCACCAAATGTAAATAAAATGCAAAAAAACCCACACCAGCCTGGATTGCTGCTTTGTTGCACTTGTATAGATGTTGCTATTGCTGAATAGGCAAGAGAACCAAATTAATTAGCGCATCATGTGAGATTATGCTTTTCGCCACTGCACACTAACTCCGTACTTAATCAGTTCACAAATTGATTTTTTTCCCCTCGTTATGCCTGAAAAGAACTGTTCCAGAGAATTTAGCAGAGTTGAGAATGAATCCTTTTGTTAATGACTTGGCGACACTAATGCATTTTTTCATACCGAACAAATTTAATAGTAGCTTAAAATTTGAAAAGGTAGGTGAGGTCAGCATGCAATAAACCACAGCTCTAAATTCCGGCACGGTTTTCAGAGTTTCTTTAAAAAACAAAACAAAAAAACAGTATTTTGCCATTTTCCAGTGTCTTTCCTTAGTCATTATTATTAATATACAACAGAAGACAACAATTCCCAATACTACATCCAATATGACTAAAAATATATACCGGTAGTTATATACTTAATTACTTGTATTCTTATAAGTAAGGGTTATTTAGTTAAACTCTTTGGCCAAAGCATTATAAGCCTGCAGCCTCACCAAGGCACGACCCCTTTAACACTACCTGTGGAAATATGTTGGGGTTAGAGGTTGCCGGGATTGTGTGTGTCATTGTTATTAATAGCAGAACAACGTTAACTCAAATGTACTGTATAGTTGGTACACTTTGTATTTGATTTACTTTCAGTATACATTTGCTGATGTAAATGTGTCACTATTTGCATCTAATTTGCAGGGTGGAAAATCACAGCTCTTCTGTGTTTAATGCAAGGAGAACACGTCTCAATTACTTCGTAGTCTGTTTGATTTGGGGTATTTTTTATTACGTGTTGCCCCTTTACCCCCATCCCAAGTGAGGTTTGGTCTGCTACTCCATATTTACTGCGGTGTGGTGCGTACCTGTAAGGTAACAGGAGGGCTGAGAGCTCCGCGTTGGTGTGGGGAGAACAGGACAGGGTTTACAGGGTACCTTATTCATGGTTGCAGCGCCTCCAGTCAGCGAGGATCCTCTGGATAGTAGGATGGTCCAGACTGACACCTTTCTTTAGCCCAAGACAGGGAATCACAATAGTATCTGGTTCCATGGTATTTATTCCAGTGTTCAGGATCTTACAGCAGGTACATCACTTTCCTTGCTTCCGCTAAGAAGGTCACTTTAAGGCTTGAAGCACATCCAAGCGTCCTCCTGCATGGTGTTCCTCCTAATGACCCCTTAAGGGCACACAGGGTATGCTGTTGCTCACTCCACAGAGGGAGGAAAGAGACACACCCACTTTTGGGAGAGAGTCAGTTTATATACCCTGGGGTTGGGCTTGTAACCCTGCCCCATAACAGAGCAGGTCTGATACTGACAGGTCATCACAATCCAGCATGACACCCAGCCAGTACCTCCCCTCTGGCTGTTTGGTATTGCAGCCTTAGGTACAGCTACTGCATCTAAGGCTGCAATAGCAAACAAGGCCTTATGGAGGAATTAAACCTTCCACTGCCTGTACCTAACAGGGCTTACACTGGTAGGGCCCAGGGAAATAAGTAGCTACATAAGCATTATAAATAGAAGCAATGCTTGAGGTTAAATACAAAAGGTACTTCCGCAGGACAGCCAAACATTTTCCCAGTGCCCATGACATCTTGGCCTGGACCCTGAGCCGAATTCCTTGACAGTTGTTTCTCATGCAGCATTTGTTCAGCGTGGGTCATATAGGTCTGAGGTTGTAGAGTGAGGGGAAGGGGCCAATTGGCGGTGTTAAAGAGCAGGGGAGGTGGGACAGCACACGTTAGTGAGGAAGGGGAGTCTGGCAGGTAAATGGGCCTGGTCGGTCGACCCTGGTTGGCCAGTGAAGACCCCTTCTTTGGCAGAGTCTGCTCAGGGCCCCCGAAGGGGGGAGACAGCCGGTACTGCGTTCCCGGTGGGTTTAGTGGCCCCATTACCGCTAGTCATTGAGCTGCAGGACAAAGGCACAGGGAAATCCCTTCCTCTCTGCTGAGAACTGAGTGAGCAGAGCCTTAGTCAAGGGGCAGAGCGCCACGGAGGAGAGCAGTGCATGGCTGGGGCCTCAGTCAGGGGGTGGAGCCTCAGGGAGGAGAGCAGTGCATGGCTATGGCCTCAGTCAGTGGGCAGAGCCTCAGGCAGGAGAGCAGTGCATGGCTGGGGCCTCAGTCAGTGGGCGGAGCCTCAGGGAGGAGAGCAGTGCATGGCTGGGGCCTCAGTCAGTGGGCGGAGCCTCGGGGAGGAGAGCAGTGCATGGCGGGGGCCTCAGTCAGTGGGCGGAGCCTCAGGGAGGAGAGCAGTGCATGGCGGGGGCCTCAGTTAGTGGGCAAAGCCTCAGGGAGGAGAGCAGTGCATGGCTGGGGCCTCAGTTAGTGGGCAGAGCCTCAGGGAGGAGAGCAGTGCATGGCGGGGGCCTCAGTTAGTGGGCAGAGCCTCAGGGAGGAGAGCAGTGCATGGCTGGGGCCTCAGTTAGTGGGCAGAGCCTCAGGAAGGAGAGCATGGCTGGGGCATGCAGCTGAGAGGTGCAACAGAAGGAACAGATCAGGGGGAGAAACAGACATAAAAGGTGAGGAAGAGATCTAGAATGGAAGATTTAAAAAACAAACAAAAAGAAAATACAGGAGAAATGCATAAGAGGGAAAAGAAAGGTATGATGGGTTGTTACAGAATAAAAGGAAAGCGTGTGTGGGAAAAGAGAGATGGGGAAAGAAAGAGGCTTTGGGAGGGAGAAAAATAGACAGGAGGTGAAAGGAATAAGATAAATACATGAGGGTAGATGAAATAGAAATAATGATGTAATAGGTGTAATAAAATAAAGACATGCTGGGAGTGAAGGAGAGAGAAAGACATACTTGGGGAGAGGAAGAAATTTCAAGGGGAGAGAGGAGAGAAACACCTGCTGGGGGGAGGGAGAGAGACATACATACTGGAGGAGAGAAAGACATGATGTGGGGGGGAGAGAGGAGAGATAAACATGGTGTGGGGTGATGGGAGACATACTGGGGGTAGAGGGTACAGAAATGCCTGCTGGAGGAGGGAGAGGAGAGAGAAAGATATTAGGCTGAGTCCATAGAGACTGCAGCCGTACAGAGGCGCGCTGAGGCTGAGGGAAAGCGGGTGCTTTCCTTGGCCTTCGTTCACGCGCCGTCCGGGGGCGTGTCGGCGGGCGGGCCAGTGACGTCACGGAGCTGGTTTGCCCTCATTGGGCGAACCGCTCACGTGACCGGCCCTGCGCTCCCGTGAGCGCGAAAAACTAAAAATTGTATAAGAGCTACGCCTCCGCACGCCTGCGGAAGCGTGCGCGAGCCCCTGCTAAAGCCGCTCTCATTGCGGCTGCAGGAGCTCACTGGCAAGCATCTGCGCGCCTCAGCACGGGTCAGCGCCTAAGCGCTGACCCTGGACTCAGCCTTAAAGGGAGAGAAAGACGTGCTAGGGAAGGGAGAGGAAAGAGAGATATTAGGGGGAAGAGGTGGGAGAAAGACACGCCGGGAGAAAAGAGGGGAGCACGAAGGGGAAATTAATAGTTATAGGTCGGAGCCCCCCTAGGGTGAGGGGGGGGGAGAGAGAAAGACATTGGAGGAAAGAGATAAGTGGGAGGAAGAAATTGAGAAACACATTAGGGGAAGGAAAGAAGAAAAATAAATTGGGGGAGGAAAAGATGAAAGACGAGGTGGAAAGAAGATAAACACATGGGGAAAAGATGAAATTACATGAAGGGTGAAAGACGCTAGGGGGAATTGGAGACAGAGAAAGGCGTGAGGAGGAGGGGGGAATAAAGAGACATGACGGGGAAAAGTAAAAGGAACTATAACTGTAGGCGAATCAAGAATGGGGGCCCCGTTCTTCAAGTGTGTCCTGGGCCCAAATAATGATGTTGGCAGCCCCTGCACCTGCTCCTCCACCATCAGCGCCTACTGCACGTTACTACTGCAAGAAACTATCTATAGAGAATGTCCACATTCCTAAACCCCCCAGGGATGAGTTAGCTTGCTTTGCTTCTGAGAGCGACACCTCCTTCAAATCCCACAACAACGTCAGTTTCCTGCTAATGTTTAACATATTCAGTAATTGGGGGGTTAGATCGTGTGTTGTACTTTGGTGGAAATTTGCAGGATTACTCCGTAAAGGAAGTTGCACCACGTTGACTCTGCATCACACCTGCATCAATGTATCAACGTGCTTTGCCTCAGTATTGCTGCACTTGCATCAGTTAGCAATGTGAGGAGTGGTTTGGGGCAGCTAGGGGAGGAGTGGCTTGGAACAATGGTATAATGAGATGCATCAAAGATTGTTCAATATAATGGAGCAGAGCTGCAACTATGTATTCCACTAGGTCAGGGGTGACGTTAACTTCTTTGATCAGTGTAAGATGTAAGGCTGAGTTCTGGGTGCCAGAGACAGGAGGTGGAGGGCGCGCGTTCACGTGTGCGCGCGTCAGTCTGCTGGACGATGTCTGCACATCATCCCCAGCAGACCTTTCCAAGCTTTCAGGAGGCGGGGCGACAGACGGCAGCTTAGGGATCGGTGTTGCTGTGTTGAAATCATTCTCAAGAATGATTTCATTGGCTGCCGAGGTCCCAGTGACGCTGCTGCAGCTTCAAAAAACAACTTGGGTTGGGTTGTTTATTGAAACTGTAGCCAGCGTCAACTCCGTACTTCGGAGACAGGGCAGCTGCTACCCTGACAACTGCTATTCAGTTGAAACAATTTGTATCGAACATTCGCCCGCACGTAAGCACGCCCCCCCCCCCCTCCGAAGCCGGCACCCTGAACGAGGCCTAAGAAGCTCAAATAAGCTTTATACATATGAGTAGGAGGAAGGTAATGCAAATTCTTTATCCGTCAAATTCATATATATTTCTCATGTGGTAAACACCTTAAGACCTGCATTGTGTTGTATTCAGCAGAAGAGGGTAATATCTTTAGTAACTGATTTTATTTATTTTTAAACAAGGATTCTCACTTGAAATGTATGTGGTTGGAAACATTCTGTACACTATAGTTTAATTTAAGAAATATTAGCTGAAAGTAGCCGGCGTTGCTCGGGATTCTAAGAAACCAAAAAATACTGAGGTCCTGAAGTGTTCGATCGAGGGCCTCTAATGCGTGTTTGTAGGACATTGTACAAACAATGATCTCCGGTGTCAGATTCCCCATTAGGCTCGTTAAGCCCGGGCCTAGGCCCGCAAGATTTGGGGGAGCATTCATTTCAGTCTCGGGGGCCGCCTGCTTTAACAGGTCCTGTAACTCGGGAAGCAGGGGTCCCTGGAGACCCCCTGCTTCAATACTGTGTTATTAAAATAAAAGCAGCGCGATCACCTGTTAGAGTTGCGCAGGGAGAGTGACTGATGCTGATGCGGTCCGATAGGATTCACAAAGCGGGAGTCCCATTCAGAAGGAGGGACACCCACTGTGTTCATCCTGATGGGCCATTCCCCCCTGCCAAGCACTGTTCGCGGACGGTCAACTCTTGGCACGCTGTTCGCCAGCACATGTCCTGTAGAAGCTGATAGATACAAGTGGCTGCCTCTGTATGTCATTGCTGATGTAATTTGTGATGCGATCAGTGATGTCATTAGTGAATTGTAGTCAAACAGAGAACAACCAATTGTTAACACAAAAAGTGCTCACATATGACAGAGGTATATACTTCAATAAAATCGCAAATCCTACGCGTTTCGTTTCACACTTCTTCAAGGATATATCTTGCGCAGAGTATTTGCCATAAAAGCGGGACTTATAACTGGAGCCGAGGCAGTGCCAATTGTGTCTGCAGACGGACTGTCTTGACTCGAGTGAATATCGGGTCCCACCTGCTGTCTTGGAGAAGGAGTCTGCATGCACACGGCTCCAGTTGTTAACATGTGCCGAAATTCATGTATTGCCTGATAATATTATCTTGTACGTGCATTTATCACCACCTTCACCTTTTGTCAATATATTTTTATTGATTACACTATGAGTTGTGCGCTGTTTGTTCTTTTTTTCTCTTTGATGGTTGTGGGCAGAAAGGGGATAAAAATTTGGAAGGGGAACATTCCTATGTCCGGAGAGTAGGGGGAAAACAAAAATTGGGTTGTAGGGTAAGATGAGTGTGCCCAGCCCATCCCAGTTTTGCGGCCAGTCCCTACTTGGCTTGGCGTGGCATGCTGGTTTCCCTCCTCTACCACACACCCCGCCACTAACTCATCTCCAGCTCCTGAACGTACATCTGTTATAGCCCGATTGAAGGGCCAGTAGTTAACATTTAACCAACTTTTCAAACTTTTAACCATGAAAACATAGATCTTTATAAAAAATAACTCTCTGAGTCGTGTTTCTTCCATCCCCTCTCCCTCCAACTCAGTTATCCCCTTCACATATATTTAAAAGTGGAGGAGGGGGGAAACATACATATAACTTTATATTTTCTCAACAAACACTCAAACTGTTATAGTTGGAGCAGCATCTACTCTTGTCTCTTAATAAAGCTTAATGACCTTTGTGACTGTTTCCTGAGTCTCGGAGTGGGGTTTGACCCACATCAGTTCAACCACTTCAAACCCTTTGGGCCTAGGCCCACTCACCCCTCGCCCGGTCCATCAGTCAGATTTTTTCCCTGCTCCGTGCAGGCCTTTGCTCATCTTAATAATCAAAGGGGCTTCTCCCATCCACTGGGTGTTTCCATCACCCAGTCAATGGGTAGGTGACCTCGGGGAAAGAGCGGGTACAGACCTGCATTTCAAAATAGAGGACAGAGAGAGAAACAGAAGAGAAAACAACACTCCCAACATGGGCTACTCGGACAGTCATATTACGTAGACTCTCCAGCCAAAGATTCAGCTGTAGATGATTCTCTCCAAGGGTCATTGACCAATAAAAGATCTCCCCTGGATCCTCTCCGGTTCTCGGCCGGTCCCTTTTTTTTTCTCCTTGGTCAGCCGCCCCATCAGCTGATCTCTTTTCCTCAGGTCTGTTGTCCTGAGTTCGTCTTTTGGGTTCCAGGCCCAGCGCAGAGAGAAAGGGTGCTATTTCCACTGGGTAGCGGAGTGAAGCTTGCTTCCCTCCATTATTAGCTAGTAGGCAAAATGGAAAGGCTCATCAGCAGTGTATCCCTTTTTCCTGGAGTACCGCAGTCACTGGTCGTAGTCCTCTTCTTTTTTCAATGTTCTGTCTAGACAGATCTTGAAGAATCTGGATGGAGGCATTTTCAAAGTCAATGGAGCTTCTGTTTCTACACTCCTTTATTATCCTTTCTTTAGACGCATATTGATGTCGCCTCAGCACTACGTCCCTACTTCGCTTAGGGTCGTCAAATCTCGGGCCCAACGCTCGGTGGGCTCTGTCCATCAACAGTTCACTATCTTGTAGTTGGGGGTCAATTGATAGAAACAGTCTTTTAAGATAGGGCTACAGTGCCTCTGCGGTTACCATCTCTGGGATGTGACAAATTTGCAGGTTCTGCCTCCGCTCCCTATTCTCCAGGTCATCCATGCTGTCTCTCATGACTCTTACCTCCTCATCGAGCAGCAAGACAACCTAAATCTCCCTGAAAGACGTTTCCACAAGTACTGTACTGTATTCATGTAGCATATTTATTATTATTATTATAATTATTATTATTATATAGTGTGATGCACCTTACATTTAGTCATCTAAAACTACATAAACACTTAAGCATGTCCAAGATATCACATTTCGTATTTTCAAATGTGAAAATGTCAACATGCTCAGATGAACTAGAATACATTTGGTCAGTAGAGGGCGCAGTTGTACCTCTGATCTTTAAAGTTTCGTTTTCCAGAAGTGCTCATTACAGTATATAGCAGGGAATGGAATTCATGGAATGTTCTGCCTACTCCAGACATATACTATTTAAGGAAGCTTGGGACAACCAGCTGGTGATAAAACATGACATAGAAATTGAGTGTCAAAGAAAATAGACAGATGATGTGCTTGTGTATTTTTCTGCACATGTTCCTCCCACTTAAATTACAACGCACAAATGTTTAAAATAAACGAAGATACAAAGTAGGAGCACAGCCTTCACAAGTAATGTATCAAAACGAAATAAATATATTTATCAATCTGTGTGTGTATGTGTGTGTATATATATATATATATATATATATATATATATATATATATATGTAGAGGTATCAGTACCGTGTTAGCCGAGCTTCAATAATCAAAAAATAAATAGATGATACCGTTCTGTGGCTAACGAAATGCTTTTATTTGTGCGAGCTTTCGAGATACACTGATCTCTTCTTCCGGCAATGTTACAATGAATGAAGCAAGCAAGGGTTTTACTTAAAAACAGTGTCTCTTGGAATGTTATCTGTGCTGTTCCTTCCCCCGTGTGGATGTGTTTAACGGCTAGAGGTGTCAAAGGGTAACTGAAAGCAAGTGAAGAAAGAGTGTGTATGTGTATCAGTGTGAATAAAAATGAATGGAGAGCCCACAGTATAAACAGTGCTCTACACAAGGTAGAGCACTGTTTATACTGTGGGCTCTCCATTCATTTTTATTCACACTGATACACATACACACTCTTTCTTCACTTGCTTTCAGTTACCCTTTGACACCTCTAGCCATTAAACACATCCACACGGGGGAAGGAACAGCACAGATAACATTCCAAGAGACACTGTTTTTAAGTAAAACCCTTGCTTGCTTCATTCATTGTAACATCGCCGGAAGAAGAGATCAGTGTATCTCGAAAGCTCGCACAAATAAAAGCATTTCGTTAGCCACAGAACGGTATCATCTATTTATTTTTTGATTATATATATATATATATATATATATATATATATATATATATACACATGCAACAAGTGTGATACAGCTTTAATACACAGATTAATGTGATGCAGAAATGTAGCAATTTGCTTCCTAAGGCATTTGTGTTTATTAAACTTTTTTGATAGGTAACTTGTTATAACTGAATATTTTCTATTTAGCAAAACACAATGAGGTGAGATCAGACACACCCATATGAGGGAATGTATCAGTAGCACTATGTATAACTTGCAGTACCTTTATGGAGTATGCCGCTCGGGAACGGGAATTTTATGGAATACAAAAGCAAAAACCCTGCGCTCCTCCTAAATTGACTTGCAATTTACTAGTGAAATGCTACATTTATAATAAAGGAGTCATTTAGTTGCATCTTTTGATAAATGACTTAAGCCTGCTAACCCGTCAAGGTAAACTCTGTTTAAGCCGGTACAGTCCGTGCATTGGATACGCTCGATATATCAAATGAATGTAGCTGCAATGCATTCAATGCTCAATAGAAAGAGAAACAGCAATGTTAATGATTCTGACAGTCTCAGGACTGCCGTCGGGGGAGAGCCGGGAAATACGTCCTGGAGCTGGCGGCTCTGTAGCGGGCACGGCCGGCCAGTTGGGTGCCTAATTGGGGCCCCTGTGCACCGCGAGCCCGCGAGCTATAGTGCCCTTCCTAACACCCAGAGCTAGGTCACATTCAGCAAGAGCTGCCTTTCTCTCCCTGGTGCATAGTAACTGAGCATTGCAGCCGCTGTTAGGAGCTTCTCCAGCTGCTTCTTGCCGGCGCCGTGCCGATGAATACTGGCGCCTCTCCTTATACCTAGAGTCTAGGTGCAAAGTTCACCTTTCCTGTCTTGCCTTTAAATTCTTTATGGGCAAGCTACCCAGCTACCTGAACAAGCTCCTCACCCCTACCACATGCAGCACTTATCACCTGAGATCAGATTCCAAAAGACTGTTCATGGTCCCAAGGCTCAACAAAGTATCCGGACGTTCCTCCTCCTCTTACCGTGCACCCCAAAACTGGAACAACCTACCTGAGACTCTCACATCCACCACCAGCTTAAGTTCTTTCAAATCTAAGGCTGTCTCACATTTTAATCTGGTCTGTAACTGTTTCATACGCTTATAATATATATTATCTCTAACTGTGCACGCAATGTCTTGTATATAATGTATACCCTGCTCATTTATGTAACTGTATTTGTAACCATGTATTATTTGTCTTAACTCTGTGCCCAGGACATACCTGAAAACGAGAGGTAACTCTCAATGTATTACTTCCTGGTAATACATTTTATAAATAAATAAATGATACTGAGAGCTCGTGATGAGCACAGAAGAGGAGCGGGACAGTATTCAAGAGCAACTCTCATCCGTGGCAGCAACATCCCGCTCCCTCTGCACCGAGGAGAGAGGACCCAGGGAGAGAGGGCAGCGCCATACCACAGAGTTTCATACATCTAAGGATACTTTCTTTGTTGTAGATTGATTAATTGAACCTCGATAATGCCGATCAATGAGAGTTTTCATGTGATAGTGCCCTGATCGTCGGCACTGTCACCGTTTAAGGAATGACCACCATAGATCTTTAAATCTACATATGTTAAATCCCCCCCCCCCGTTTGTTGGGGGGGGGGGGGAGGGAGGTTATTATATGGGTTACAGCTATATGCTAAACCCCTGCCCCTCTGGATAAGGTTTGCCAATGGACAGGCAGAGTCTTAGCTCTGCCCCTTTTCTACCCAGAGACGGGGTGAGGGGGAGAGAACAGAAAGGAGAGGTGGAGGATTCCTCCCTCAGAGCTCTAGAGTAGAGATAGTGGAGAGGTCTCACTGTACACACAGTACAGCAATGTAAATAAATAGCACGGGGTAGGCAGGCCTTTCTTTTATTTTCTAGATAGGGAAGTTAGGTTTCCTAGAGCAGGGGTGCGCAAACTTCCTGCGCTGCGCCCCTCCGGCCTGCTCTCCCCCTCGGTCGCGCCCCCCCACTACCTCCAATGAAGCATCAAATGACGCTGCGGGTCATGTCACGTCACACGACCCACGACGTCATTTGATGTCACGTCTCTATGGTAACGTACGTCATTTGACGTTGCTATGGAGACACGTGGACGGAAGCCGGTAAGTAAATTTACAGAGGTCTCGCGCTGGGCCTCTATAAACGCCGTACCCCCCCAATAAAGTGCCCCCCCCACCCCAGTTTGTGCACCCCTGCCCTAGAGTATAGAGGAAGAGAAGTGCAGGCTCCCAAATGGGAGGCCTGCGTCCCCTATGTGGTGCCCAATATGCAGCCCTGGGACCATTCTAAGGCCGCGCTTATACTGCCGCCCGTCACCATTGCGAAAGTTGAATTTCAATTTTAAGCGACGTCGCTGGCTACAAGGCGAGTGACGTTAGAAAAGGGGGAGTGCAGAGGGACGGAGAAGCTCCTGATTGGCCGCAAGGGGAGATCGTCACTGAAACAATCAAATAACAGTGACTACCAGATTTTTGGTAGCACTGTCGCCCTGTCGCTTTGTCTCGTGCACTATAAGCGCTGACAATGGCGACAATGCATTTGTTTTGATGCGACGGTCGCGTCGCCGGCACTATAAGCGCAGCCTGACAGAGAGGAAAGAAGACACCTGGCTTATCCCTGTGATGAGCATCCCTAGGGGAATGAGATGCGCAAGTACAAATGGACAAGGATCTTAGTGTCCCCCATGCTGGAAGCATAATACAGAAGGTACTGCTGCGACACACTTTATTCGAGCAAATACCCAGTATGTACCTGGCAGATACCTGGAATGAGCCGCTCCTCACCTCTGACAAGCCCCGTTGCGTTTGCCTTCCCAGCCTGGGTTCATGCCTGGCTGACGGGCGGCTGATCTGTTAAATGATAATGATTAGGATTTAATAGGCTGCAATGCTTCGCGTGTCTACCAGATGGCATAAATTCATGAATTGTAATGCAGTTTATATATATATACTGTGCAGTATTGCAGCCAGCGGGAATAAAATGCTTCAATCCCTGCCTGGAAAATAACTCAATGCACTCGGGCAGAAAACAGTCACAAACCTCAATACACCCGGGTATACCCGAATTCGTGGGACTAGCCAAGCTCAAATAAAGTGTGTCGCCAGTGTAGAGTGCATAGTGCAAGCAGTCAATTATCCACAGACAGGATGCACAGGGTAGCCCAAGCCCTGAAAGAAGTGGTTATACAGTGCCGATACGAAAGCCATCATACATGTATTGTTCATGTAACCTGTTCAAAGGATGTGCCTCTTTGGGGATGCAATAATACACCTGGAGAAGAAGTTGTAACCTATGAATTATCAATAAAGCCTGTCCTGTTTATAGCTACAAAGTTCCATCTTTAACATCTGCATATATGCCCAGCCTGCGCGGATCAGCACCCCTGACAAAGGTAATGCGCCATGAGTGGCCAACAGCAAAGGCATGTATGTACTCTCCCTTATAGCCACTGGGCAGGGAGGGTTACACATGCAGTGGCGAGAAAAAGTTTGTGACCCCTTAGGATTTTCACATATTTCAAACCTAAAATATTATTAGATCTTAATCCAAGGCCTAATAGTAGATAAAGATATCCTGGTCAAACAAATGACACAAAACATGATACTTTTTCAACATTTATTTATTGACAAATGATTCAACATTCAATATCCACGTGTGAAAAAGTATGTGACCCTTTAGATTCAGTACCTGGTGGCGCCCCCTTGAGCAGCAATGACTTCAACAAAGCGTTTCCTGTAACTGCTGTGGGCTTCCTTGCATGGACAGCTCACTTCAGGTCCTGCCACAACATTTTGATGGGGTTTAGGTCTGGACTTTGACTAGGCCATCCTAAAACGCGGATTTTCTTCTTCTGGAGCAATTCTTTTGTAGATCTGCTTGTATGTGTAGGATCATTGTTTTGCTGTATGACCCACTTTCATTTCAGCTTCAGCTCACAGAAAGGTGTCCTGACATTCTCCTCTAGAATCTTCTGATACAATGCAGAATTCATGGTTGTGTCAATGATGGCAAGCTGTCCAGGTCCTGAGGCAGCAAAGCATCCCCAAACCATCACACTCCCACCACCATGCTTGACAGTTGGGATGAGGTTCTTCTGTTCGAACGCAGTGTTTGGTTTTCGCCAAACATAACATTTCTCATAGAGGCCAAAAAGTTCTACCTTTGATTCGTCTGTTCAGAGAACATTGTTCAAGAAGCCTTGTGGATAATCTATGCGCTCTTTGGTGATATTCAGATGTGCAGCAATGTTCTTTGTAGAGAGGCGTGGTTTCCTCCTGGCTATCCTTCCATGAACACCATTCTTGTTCAGTCTTTTCTGATAGTTGAGTCATAAACACTCACATTAGCCGAGGCGAGAGTGGCCTGCAGATCTTTGGATGTTACACTGGGGTTCTTTGTGACTTCCTGGGTGATTTGCCGATTTGTTCTTAGAAAGATTTGGTAAGACGACCCGGTCCTGGGTAGAGTGACTGTGGTCTGACAGTGGATTGTTGGAGCCTCAAATCCCTAGAAATGGTTTTATAAACCTTTCCAGACTGATGAGCATTAATAACTGCTTTTCTGAGGTCCTCCAAGATTTCTTTTGAAAGTATCATGACGTGTTTTCAATCACCTGTATGGTGAAGACCAAACTCACAAAGTTTCTGATCTTTATATAGGGTGGGGCCTTCCAATCTCACACCTGAAGATCTACCTAATTATTTAAACACCTGATTCTAATTATCCCCTTTAATTTAGTTGCTAAAACCAGGGTTTCACTTACTTTTGCACATACCATGACTCAATTACTGATTCTTTGTCTAATTCATACACCATTTTGTTTCAGAAGACATGGAATTGGTTACTATAAATCCTATTGGATATTTTAGAAAAGACTGGTTTTGATTCAAGAAGGTTACCATGGAAAAACTATGGCATTTCTGTAATTATCATTGGTTTTCACAAACCTTTTCTCCCCACTGTATATCTACGTTACATTACACATCAGGTAGATTTGTATATACCTCTTAAAATATGTCAAACCCAAACCAGGCCAAGCAATCCAGCGAGGTATCATCACCCACTGAGAGTGAAGCCATTTAGGGGAAATTCCCACATTACAGTGCTACATCTCCTCACTAGCACTTCCTGTTGACGTTGCCCATATGCCTTTGTTTTCTATGCGCCTTTTGATCCTTCTCACTATGGGGGTGCATGGATGTCAACGGTTGATAATGGATGTCACCGTGTACTGCTTAGCACCCTATCAATATCTCAAAGGGGAGGCAATTGGGAAACAAGCCATTCCTGTATGGAAAACAAATGAGGGTAACAGGTAGAAAAAGTGATATATCCTTTATGATATGTGTCATAATCAGTCACCACTCTGCAAATTAGGTGTAGAAAACATTGACACGTGTATTCAAAATGGCTCTTGCTACTTCATCTACTATCTACTTCACTGTAAATGACAAAATGATGTAGATTAATACATTGCCTCCTATGTGAATCACTTTTAGTTTACCAGAGCAGTTTGCCCCACAGAACTCCTCCCCCAACCCTATCTATAACATGCTTTTGAAGCAGGGAGTCTCTGGGGCTGAATTCCTTTCAGCTGCAGGGACTGCCTGGTACTTTATGGGGACGGTGCCGCCATTTCCTCCCTCCTCTGGGAAACAAAATGGAAGTTGAAATCTCTCTCGGCACCTGGTGTAATAGGATGTTGTGATGTCACCCGCCGCAGCCTCCCCTCGGCCCATGTGACATTTAAACAATGAGGAAGTACAAGCTGCACCATTCCTAGCCAGTATCTCAGAGACCAGGGGGGTGCACTTCATGTTCTTCAGCCTGCAATGCACATTTAGCTCTTTAGAGGGATTTCTCTAGGGCAGGGGTGGCAACTCCAGTCCTCAAGGGCCACCAACAGGTCAGGTTTGAAGGAGATCTCTGCTTCAGCAGAGGTGGCTCAGTCAGAATGAGTGAGCCACTGATTGAGCCACTTGTGCTGAAGCAGGGATATCTCTAATGCCTGGCCTGTTGGTGGCCCTTGAGGACTGCAGTTGGCCGCCCCTGCTCTAAAGCATGAAGTGGAAGTTGTACGTATATGGTGTTGCCATCCCAAACCAGAGAAATGTCCCGGCCTCCTATAGCTCCTGTCTGTGATCCGTAGGCCTCCGTTTTGATAATAAAGCTCTTCTTAGCTTTCCATGCATCGGAGGTTGACAAGAGGAGTACGCGCTGAAACAATGCAATAATAACTGAAGTGATGCTCTCATTAATGAAATGCCTCTTTACTATAAATTGTTCGGAAGCCTAAGAGGGAAATGTGCTAAATAGGTGCACAGTCTTATTAATTTACACGGACAAACCCTTTCATTTCAGAAGGTGCCTGTTAAGGTAAATCTAAATGAATGTATTTTCCGTTACTCGGCTCTGACGGAGTTAAAGCAATTACACAAGGAGCGTTCATGTGTTCCGGGGTAATCACCGCACAGAGACGGAATGAAATGTTTTTTATTAGTGATCAGTGTGAGATTGAATGGAAAATGAACTCATTAATAATATTAATGTTGAACTTTTGCCTAAACATGCCACTATTTTCTGCATGTAGAGCTGCAATTTATGTTCAGGACAACTATTTCCGTTCCGAATGGAAATGCTGCAGATTACACGGCTCAATCAATCCTTCAAAAATACAATAAAAAAGGACACAGCGTAATGAAGAACAAGAAGGCAAATAGAAATATTCCAAATAATAGACATTATTTGCATTGTTTCCTAGAAATAATTAAACATGCATCAATGGTACACGTAGCTAAATCACAGCTACTGTATATACTCCTGAATCTATATCATGCAAGTAAATATCTCTATCGTTTCCCAGCTTAGCCTAGGTCCCCAGCGGCCATGGCGGAGCGCGCCACGGCGTGCGTCGGTGTGTGCCGCGATGCGCGACCGCCTTGGCCAAAAGACAAGATTTTTTTACTTTTGGCGCGGCGGACGAGCGTTGGCCACGTCACGGTGGCGGTTCAGCCAATGAGGGTGAACCAGCCGTGTGATGTAATGGCTGCGCCCTACGCTCTCCTGCCCCTCCCGTCGGATCTCCTGCTCTGCTCTGAAAGCGCCGCCACAGAGCGCAGGTCTGAAACGGGTGCACGTGCCGCTAGGCACTCCGGCGCTTGTGCAGCCGGGACCACAGCGGCCGCAGCCTTATAAAGGAAAGCATTACCGTAAATTGCGTAAACAGCCTTTCTACACCGTATGTCAGCATCATGGTTTTAATATCCAATCCCCCTGGCAGCAAATGGGTGTAAGGTGCAACTTCACTTACTTGGTCAAAATATTTGGGGCAAACCATCTTTCATGTCATTGTTTCTTTGTGCTGTTCAGATGCCTAATTACACAGCTCCGATGGGTAGTATTTGTGGAGATGCACTGATGTGAATATACAGCTCAACCCCGTTACAACGCGAATCCGCTTATAACGCGATGTAAGCGTGGCTCCCAATTTTCGTATTTATGAATACTTTACAACACGATTATTGGTATCTTAAATACTTTATTGTACAGTGCATACAATTGTACATTATTTCTAACGCGATCCGCTTATAGCGCGATGTGATTCTTTGGACCCCAAGCACAGCGTTCGTTATAAGGGGGTTGAGCTGTACCTTTAGGATTTTTTAAAAACTGCTTTGTAACTCATTGCTCGGAATTGCAGATCCTCTAACGAGGCAGTTTGATATAAGCAATAATTATACATTATAAAACAATCAGTGAAAGACAAAGGAAATGTTTTATGGCTGGATGCTCTCACTGGTAAAATGAGGTGGGATTGCATAGTTAGCGTGACCTGTTAAAGCCTAGGCACTATGATTAACATTATTTTGTCATTTGGAGTCATTTTTGCTAGCCAGGCTGGTGTCCACTTATGCAATGTGTATCAAGTAGCCGAGAATGGAATAAATCCTCTCCCTGCATTAATATTGGTAATTAAGTTATGAATTTACCAAAGCCCTCACTTTTATCCCACCAGTCCTTATGATGACGGAGTTGCACTTTTCACGTTGACATTTTTTATTTAGGTTTCAGGAGGGAGGGGAGAAAAAAAGTTTAAATAAAAAGGATTAGGGTCGGGTTAAACGTAACAGAGAAATAATTAGGTTATAACTTGGATAGTATATAGTAAGATACAGTTTGTACAGGTATATTATTCAATTTGATTCATGCGTAGAGGTCCTATCAGATCATTTACTGCACAGGTTTGGGTGCATTGGCTTTCTGCTGAACACCTCCCATGTACTTGGATGAACTGATAAATCATTTTTTAGGGTCTTGTCTCCAGCAAGGGCCTGGTTGAGAGAGTTCGTAGATTCCTGTTGTGAGCGAGGGACGTTTCCTCTGAGAACCATGGATCCCATACCCCCTGGAATTGATTGATAGTATCATTGAGGAATGCAGTCATCTTTTAGCATATCATAGTTTGATTAATTCTATTTTTAATTGCCATCATTACTGGAACTGGTTGTTTCCAATTAAAAGCAACGCAGCATCTGGTTACGTAAAGAACGTGTGTCTAAGTTGCACTTTTAAGAAAGATGACATACAAATGTTAAAGTTTTTTTTAGTAGAGATGGGCAAATTATTCGCGAAGATTCGCATTTGCCGTGAATTTGCCCATTCGTTTCAGCCGCGGATATTCACGGGCCAGGCTCAAAATTGCACATTTGCTTTTGCTGTTTCTAATCACTGGACATTTGAAATTCAATTCAAATGCATATATATATATATATATATATATATATATATATATATGAAACACAAGAAACAACCTGCAACAGACCAAAGGTAAGAAATGCTATAACCAGTAAGGTGAAGTGTAAGATATAAACACTACTGGCGGTACTAGGGATGATGAATATGTGTGAACATGACAAAGAAAAAAGAATCCCAGATTAGCACTCTAGCATACAAAAGATATCAAAATTTATTAAACACATATAACAAAATATATAATAAAAAGGATCCACAGTGTCTATAACTTCATGTATTTTCAATTCATTAGTGTTCAGTAGCAATCAGTCCTTGGTACACTGTGGATCCTTTTTATTATATTTTTGTTATATGTATTTAATAAATTTTGATATCTTTTGTATGCTAGAGTGCTAATCTGGGATTCTTTTTTCTTTGTCATATTCACATACATATATGTGGTTGACAAATCACCAAAAAATCTACTCGCCACACAAAAAAATCTACTCGCCACCTAGTACCAAACGTGTGCTGCTTGGGCCAATATTTACTCGCCCGGTGGTTAAATCCACTCGCCCGGGGCGAGCAAATGTATAGGTTTGTCGAACACTGCATATATATATATATTCAAATTCAAAAATGTTATATTCTTTTTGGGAGGTGTACAAATGGGTGCAGTCTCAGTTCCAAACGATTGTGTTCTTGGGTTTGGCGAGGGGTGGGTTACTTACTGAGTGGCTGCAGTGCTGTACAGGCATACTCCGCTTTAAGGACACTCACTTTAAGTACACTCGCGAGTACGGACATATCGCCCAATAGGCAAACGGCCTTAAACTGTGTGTGTGTGTGTTTTTCATCACCTTTTCCAGGGAGGGCGAAGGGAAAATGACGGCGGTTTAAGGAGCATTTGCCTGAATTTAGTTACTGTCCAAACCGCCTAAGAAAATCCGTCTGCGGATCGAATTTTGGTCAATCTCTCGTGTTCAGTGAAAATTCACTCAATGAAAAAGCAAAGGTTTTGAGTCTGCAAATACATCTGTGCAGTACAGGAAAGTAACACACAATTTAAAAATACATGTTTTCCGAGACCAGATGGCAGGGACTCTTTTGGGATGGATGTGAATAAAATGTCTGTTATGTAAACAGCTACGTTGTCAGGAGTGCTAGTTAGAAACAATGGAGCTCTTCCATTTGACACTAAAACAGAACTTAAACTTAATGGGAAACACTTTTGGTTTGGCACATCGTTTTCTAATTACCCTCTGAATGAGTTCTCCACTTTGCTGTAAACAGGCAAGGTACCAATGTATATTACCATGTTAATGTTGTGCTGAAGAGTGCTGCGTGGTCTATTCCATGGTCACTCCTGAGAGACACATTCTTGCCTAGATTAGTTTTGAGAAATGCCGGCTTTTTGGTGCTTTCCGGTAGCAGCTGAGGTGGTAGCTAGCCTGCATTTGAATAGCAACATGCCACTGTACTGTACTGTACATACCAAGCCACGACAGGCTCAGCAAGTGCATATTATGCAACATTTCTATCTATAACCTGATGCTCACAGACATCAGATGTTTTTCTTGATGTAATAAAGTTGATTTGATATCTTTTTGATCCACTAGGACGGCCCTATGAGGGGAACCGAATACCCCTGGATTCATACATATCCAATACCAGTTTTATAGTATTATATAGGGATTCTTTTTGGCTGATCCTCTCTGATCAACCTTATACGTATATGTGCCTTGTCTTCCCCTAAACGCACCTTGTTGGTGATTGCATATACATTGACTTTGGTTGAGTGGCAGGTATTGTGTTGCATAATAACGTGATGCTACCAAGAATAATGACACTATGGAAGGTTATTCATTAAACTGCAATAGTGCCGATCGGTGCACTATTGCACAATAACACCGATTGAATTTGCCCTGTCCTGCTTTGTCAAAATAAAGCATTCTTTTGTGACTGAGGAAGCTGCATTATGAAGCAATAATGGTTATTATTACTATACACTGCAAACAGGGTTTCCTCTTCTCTGGGTTTGACCCGAAGACTCCGGGTTTTGGGCACTTACCTCCGGGCTACGGGTTTAGCTTGCCAATCCCCGGGTGGCGGTGGGGTGCGGCGGCGTGTCCGGCATCCTCCTGCAATTCCCCCTCCAACTGCAGTGAACATGGCTGCGCGGCATCAAATGACGCCACATTGCCATGACAACGGGACGCTACGTGACATCATGCCGCTACGCGGCGTCACGTTGCCGCTACTTACCATATTTCTTCTAAGGAGGAACAGCTTTTAGAAGCTCGGAAGTGGACAGAGATGTGTGTGATACAGCGCAGCAATTCCCCTGACCTGTTAATATAAAATATGTTCTAATAAAGGCGTCCCATTGTGAAGATCAGCAGCTACATGGACATAAGTGTACAGCAAAGAGAAAGCAGAATATGCTACAGCGCTTCACTTGTAGCAAGACTGACTGCTAATGATATCTGATGAGGAAGGTGGTGTAACTCCGCATATACTTTGCATATCTCATTAGAGTATCTCCCAGGTGTGTTCCCTTTTGATCACAGGTGTCTCTCCCTATGTTATTTGGAGGGAGATTTGAGGACTCCTCCAGACTATAGTATTTCAGGCCCCCCAACCCAAATCTCTCTCCCCCTCCTCTTCCCACCCCTCTCTACTCCCCCTTCTCTCTCCTCCCCCTCTCTCTCCCCCTCCTTCTCTCCCCCCTCTCTCTCCTCCCCTAACCTTGCTGCTAAAGCGGTTATCATTTTCAAGTCCAAAAAAGTAAACAATTACAAATATTCTTGTATTAAACACACAGAAAACAACATTACTAAACATTACTGCAACATTTAGAGGTAAGTTGTTTCGCTGGAAGTCTGTTTGTTAGGAAGTAAACGCATCTCATAGCCCATTTGAGAAAGGGCTCAGAAGGATGCCCCGTGTATGCAGACTGCACCTGCGCTGCTACTACGGCTGAGTAGTTTCCACGCCATAGTAACCCCCCCCCGCGCTGCATTGTTCAGTCTGCCATCATGGCTTCTGTTATGAATCGTAATGAAGCTACATTTCTCATATTGGGGGAAATGAAACTATGCCATACTTCTGTGTCTCAGATGAGTGTTTCTTTGATCTCTCTGGAGAAGAAAGATTTAATTGATGTGCTTCACATGCAATTCTAATTCCTTACACAGAAATGTCACCTCAAACGGCTGATTCTGCTAAGCGCTATATCCACAAAGCTCTATTAAATCAGGCTCATAGCGAAGATCTGTTCCCTGAGTTAACATGGTGTCCTCAAAGCTAATTATATGCAAAATCAACGTCCGAACTACATCTCATTAATATAGGCTTAATATCACCTTATTGTAGCATAACGCTGCAATATCTTCCCAGTAAGGTGATGTTACGCCCGTCTTGGTGTTACTCCCACCCAGACACTGAAATAGGGCTTTACTGAAGTGGAGAGAGAGAGGAGAGGAAAATATTGCCGGTAAATAATACAATGTTATTTAGATTATTCCTAATTGGGGTGTACAGCCACCGAGACATAAATATGTTATGATAACGACTCCTCTGCGTATAATTTGCATCTCACTAATTTCCGTTATACTGTAGTTAACGCTATGCCATTTACGTGAAATATTGGTTACAAATTAACAGTGTTGTCCCTTTGAAGATATACAGTTAGTATTAACGTGCTGTTAAAGCATTAGTCCCGCCCACCTTTTTTTGCCCCCCCTTTTCTTGCAGGAGGGTACTAGGAATACACTGGTGCTGAGCAGGCTATTTTCCGGCATTGAGCGACTCGTGGTTTCAGAGATACGTGGTTACATACCCAGTGTTAGATCTGTCATCAGGCCCCGGCCTAAGGCTTCGATTAGACCAGCGGCGGCCGTCCGCGTGCGCACTCCCTCAGGGCGATGCGCCGCCCGAAACCTGCACTGCGGGCAGGAGACATCGGGAGGTGACAGGGAGGCGTGGCCGTGACGTCACGTGAGTGGTTTGCCCTCATTGGCTGAACCGCTCACGTGATGCGGTCGTCGCTCCAGAAAATCAAATTCTTGGATCTGATTGCAATTTGCGCGCTTGGCCGCCTCGTTCGCCGCGCGGTCGTGCGCTCTTAGTGCGCCTCATGGGAAAACTTGTATTTGTTTTTGCAGTGCGCCGAGTCTTGCGTTCTGCAGTGTTAGGCCGCGTTTATAGGGACGGCGACGGGACCGATGATGTCACCCGTCGCCATTGGCGAAAGTTGCACTTAGGTTTGGAGCGACGTCGCTGGCGACAAATGATGTCACGAAGGGGGCGGGCAGAGTGGAATAGGCGCGCTGTGATTGGTGTACAGACTGTCACATGTGGCGACTGTCTCTCCCAAAATCAAATTTCAATGGCTTCAAATTTTTTTGCAGCTCCGTCGCCGTCGCACTTACTATAAGCGCATGCGACGGCGGCAATACATTTGTTTTCGGGCGACGTCACGTCACCGGCACTATAAGTGCAGCCTTATAGACGCGGCCTAACAAACTGATTGTTAAACCAGAAATAGCACATGGTGACCATTTCATGCTATATTTGCTAGTTATAGGCTTATACATAATAGCGGAAGGAATGCTGCTGTTATTACTAGCCAGAAAGGGATTAAGGCTACAGAAATTCACAGTACTAACGGCCATTTGCAAGGGACTCTACATACTGTATATTATGTTTTTAAAAAATAGAAAACCGCTGGTGGTTTGCAGAATGAAGTAAGTATTCGGGCTGCAGGGTAACATAAAGAGATACAGGTAACATAAAGTCCGTGTCTTCAAACAAAATATATTTTAGTAGTTTTAGTATTAGATTTTTGTATCTGATATTCAACTGTTATCAGAGTTCCACAAGCTACAAAATCGTGTTAACGCAGAAACGCCGCGTGCAATGCACCTTTATTTTATCTGTTCTAGGATTGAAGCAGGGGGGCCCGGTGCTGAACCCCAAAAATCTCAGCTCCTGGGACCCCCTGCTTCTAGAGATACACCGCAGCGGTGCCGTTACCTTCTCAGCTCCGGGACCCCCTGCTTCTAGAGATACACCGCAGCGGTGCCGTTACCTTCTCAGCTCCGGGGACCCCCTGCTTCTAGAGATACACCGCAGCGGTGCCGTTACCTTCTCAGCTCAGGGACCCCCTGCTTCTAGAGATACACCGCAGCGGTGCTGTTACCTTCTCAGCTCCGGGACCCCCTGCTTCTAGAGATACACCGCAGCGGTGCCGTTACCTTCTCAGCTCCGGGACCCCCTGCTTCTAGAGATACACCGCAGCGGTGCCGTTACCTTCTCAGCTCAGGGACCCCCTGCTTCTAGAGATACACCGCAGCGGTGCTGTTACCTTCTCAGCTCCGGGACCCCCTGCTTCTAGAGATACACCGCAGCGGTGCTGTTACCTTCTCAGCTCCGGGACCCCCTGCTTCTAGAGATACACCGCAGCGGTGCCGTTACCTTCTCAGCTCAGGGACCCCCTGCTTCTAGAGATACACCGCAGCGGTGCCGTTACCTTCTCAGCTCCGGGACCCCCTGCTTCTAGAGATACACCGCAGCGGTGCCGTTACCTTCTCAGCTCCGGGGACCCCCTGCTTCTAGAGATACACCGCAGCGGTGCCGTTACCTTCTCAGCGCTGGGACCCCCTGCTTCTAGAGATACACCGCAGCGGTGCCGTTACCTTCTCAGCTCGGGGACCCTCTGCTTCTAGAGATACACCGCAGCGGTGCCGTTACCTTCTCAGCTCCGGGACCCCCTGCTTCTAGAGATACACCGCAGCGGTGCCGTTACCTTCTCAGCTCCGGGACCCCCTGCTTCTAGAGATACACCGCAGCGGTGCCGTTACCTTCTCAGCTCCGGGGACCCCCTGCTTCTAGAGATACACCGCAGCGGTGCCGTTACCTTCTCAGCTCCGGGGACCCCCTGCTTCTAGAGATACACCACAGCGGTGCCGTTACCTTCTCAGCTCCGGGGACCCCCTGCTTCTAGAGATACACCGCAGCGGTGCCGTTACCTTCTCAGCTCGGGGACCCCCTGCTAGAGATACACCGCAGCGGTGCCGTTACCTTCTCACCCCCGGGGACCCCCTGCTTCTAGAGATACACCGCAGCGGTGCCGTTATCTTCTCAGCTCCGGGACCCCCTGCTTCTAGAGATACACCGCAGCGGTGCCGTTACCTTCTCAGCTCCGGGGACCCCCTGCTTCTAGAGATACACCGCAGCGGTGCCGTTACCTTCTCAGCTCGGGGACCCCCTGCTGCTAGAGATACACCGCAGCGGTGCCGTTACCTTCTCAGCGTTGGGACCCCCTGCTTCTAGAGATACACCGCAGCGGTGCCGTTACCTTCTCAGCTCCGGGGACCCCCTGCTTCTAGAGATACACCGCAGCGGTGCCGTTACCTTCTCAGCTCTGGGACCCCCCGCTTCTAGAGATACACCGCAGCGGTGCCGTTACCTTCCCAGCTCCGGGACCCCCTGCTTCTAGAGATACACCGCAGCGGTGCTGTTACCTTCTCAGCGCCGGGGACCCCCTGCTTCTAGAGATACACCGCAGCGGTGCCGTTACCTTCTCAGCTCCGGGGACCCCCTGCTTCTAGAGATACACCGCAGCGGTGCCGTTACCTTCTCAGCTCCGGGACCCCCTGCTTCTAGAGATACACCGCAGCGGTGCCGTTACCTTCTCAGCGCCGGGGACCCCCTGCTTCTAGAGATACACCGCAGCGGTGCCGTTACCTTCTCAGCTCCGGGACCCCCTGCTTCTAGAGATACACCGCAGCGGTGCTGTTACCTTCTCAGCTCCGGGACCCCCTGCTTCTAGAGATACACCGCAGCGGTGCCGTTACCTTCTCAGCTCCAGGGAGCCCCTGCTGCTAGAGATACACCGCAGCGGTGCCGTTACCTTTTCAGCGCCGGGGACCCCCTGCTTCTAGAGATACACCGCAGCGGTGCCGTTACCTTCTCAGCGCCGGGGACCCCCTGCTTCTAGAGATACACCGCTGCGGTGCCGTTATCTTCTCAGTGCCGGGGACCCCCTGCTGCTAGAGATACACCGCAGCGGTGCCGTTACCTTCTCAGCTCTGGGACCCCCTGCTTCTAGAGATACACCGCAGCGGTG
Source organism: Ascaphus truei (assembly GCF_040206685.1). Taxonomy (NCBI): domain Eukaryota; kingdom Metazoa; phylum Chordata; class Amphibia; order Anura; family Ascaphidae; genus Ascaphus; species Ascaphus truei. Next base: position 86,512,387 of record NC_134490.1, read on the forward strand.
CCGTTACCTTCTCAGCTCCGGGACCCCCTGCTTCTAGAGATACACCGCAGCGGTGCCGTTATCTTCTCAGCTCCGGGGACCCCCTGCTTCTAGAGATACACCGCAGCGGTGCCGTTATCTTCTCAGCGCCGGGGACCCCCTGCTTCTAGAGATACACCGCAGCGGTGCCGTTACCTTCTCAGCTCCGGGACCCCCTGCTTCTAGAGATACACCGCAGCGGTGCCGTTACCTTCTCAGCTCCGGGACCCCCTGCTTCTAGAGATACACCGCAGCGGTGCCGTTACCTTCTCAGCTCGGGGACCCCCTGTTTCTAGAGATACACCGCAGCGGTGCCGTTATCTTCTCAGCGCCGGGGACCCCCTGCTTCTAGAGATACACCGCAGCGGTGCCGTTATCTTCTCAGTGCCGGGGACCCCCTGCTTCTAGAGATACACCGCAGCGGTGCCGTTACCTTCTCAGCTCGGGGACCCCCTGCTTCTAGAGATACACAGCAGCGGTGCCGTTATCTTCCCAGCTCCGGGGACCCCCTGCTTCTAGAGATACACCGCAGCGGTGCCGTTACCTTCTCAGCTCCGGGGACCCCCTGCTTCTAGAGATACACCGCAGCTGTGCCGTTATCTTCTCAGCGCCGGGGACCCCCTGCTTCTAGAGATACACCGCAGCGGTGCCGTTATCTTCTCAGCTCTGGGAACCCCCTGCTTCTAGAGATACACCGCAGCGGTGCCATTACCTTCTCAGCTCCGGGGACCCCCTGCTTCTAGAGATACACCGCAGCGGTGCCGTTATCTTCTCAGCTCCGGGACCCCCCGCTTCTAGAGATACACCGCAGCGGTGCCGTTACCTTCTCAGCTCCGGGACCCCCTGCTTCTAGAGATACACCGCAGCGGTGTCGTTACCTTCTCAGCTCCGGGGACCCCCTGCTTCTAGAGATACACCGCAGCGGTGCCGTTATCTTCTCAGCTCCGGGACCCCCTGCTTCTAGAGATACACCGCAGCGGTGCCGTTATCTTCTCAGCTCTGGGAACCCCCTGCTTCTAGAGATACACCGCAGCGGTGCCGTTACCTTCTCAGCTCCGGGACCCCCTGCTGCTAGAGATACACCGCAGCGGTGCCCTTACCTTCTCAGCTCCGGGGACCCCCTGCTTCTAGAGATACACCGCAGCGGTGCCGTTACCTTCTCAGCTCCGGGACCCCCTGCTTCTAGAGATACACCGCAGCGGTGCCGTTATCTTCTCAGCTCCGGGACCCCCTGCTTCTAGAGATACACCGCAGCGGTGCTGTTACCTTCTCAGCTCCGGGGACCCCCTGCTTCTAGAGATACACCGCAGCGGTGCCGTTATCTTCCCAGCTCCGGGGACCCCCTGCTTCTAGAGATACACCGCAGCGGTGCCGTTACCTTCTCAGCTCCGGGGAGCCCCTGCTTCTAGAGATACACCGCAGCGGTGCCGTTACCTTCCCTTCTCAGCGCCGGTGACCCCCTGCTTCTAGAGATACACCGCAGCGGTGCCGTTACCTTCTCAGCTCGGGGACCCCCCACTTCTAGAGATACACCGCAGCGCTGCCGTTACCTTCTCAGCTCCGGGACCCCCTGCTTCTAGAGATACACCGCAGCGGTGCCGTTACCTTCTCAGCTCTGGGACACCCTGCTTCTAGAGATACACCGCAGCGGTGCCATTATCTTCTCAGCTCCGGGGACCCCCTGCTTCTAGAGATACACCGCAGCGGTGCCGTTATCCTCTCAGCGCCAGGGACCCCCTGCTTCTAGAGATACACCGCAGCGGTGCCGTTACCTTCTCAGCGCCGGGGACCCCCTGCTTCTAGAGATACACCGCACCGGTGCCGTTATCTTCTCAGCTCCGGGGACCCCCTGCTGCTAGAGATACACCGCAGCGGTGCCGTTACCTTCTCAGCTCCGGGGACCCCCTGCTTCTAGAGATACACCGCAGCGGTGCCGTTACCTTCTCAGCTCGGGGACCCCCTGCTTCTAGAGATACACAGCAGCGGTGCCGTTATCTTCCCAGCTCCGGGGACCCCCTGCTTCTAGAGATACACCGCAGCGGTGCCGTTACCTTCTCAGCTCCGGGGACCCCCTGCTTCTAGAGATACACCGCAGCGGTGCCGTTATCTTCTCAGCGCCGGGGACCCCCTGCTTCTAGAGATACACCGCAGCGGTGCCGGTATCTTCCCAGCTCCGGGACCCCCTGCTTCTAGAGATACACCGCAGCGGTGCCGTTACCTTCTCAGCTCCGGGGACCCCCTGCTTCTAGAGATACACCGCAGCGGTGCCGTTACCTTGTCAGCTCCGGGACCCCCTGCTTCTAGAGTTACACCGCAGCGGTGCCGTTATCTTCCCAGCTCGGGGACCCCCTGCTTCTAGAGATACTCCGCAGCGGTGCCGTTACCTTCTCAGCTCCTGGGACCCCCTGCTTCTAGAGATACACCGCAGCGGTGCCGTTACCTTCTCAGCTCGGGGACCCCCTGCTTCTAGAGATACACCGCAGCGGTGCCGTTACCTTCTTAGCGCTGGGACCCCCTGCTTCTAGAGATGCACCGCAGCGGTGCCGTTACCTTCTCAGCTCGGGGGACCCCCTGCTTCTAGAGATACACCGCAGCGGTGCCGTTACCTTCTCAGCTCCGGGACCCCCTGCTGCTAGAGATACACCGCAGCGATGCCGTTACCTTCTCAGCTCTGGGGACCCCCTGCTTCTAGAGATACACCGCAGCGGTGCCGTTACCTTCTCAGCTCCGGGACCCCCTGCTTCTAGAGATACACCGCAGCGGTGCCGTTACCTTCTCAGCTCTGGGACCCCCTGCTTCTAGAGATGCACCGCAGCGGTGACGTTACCTTCTCAGCTCGGGGGACCCCCTGCTTCTAGAGATACACCGCAGCGGTGCCGTTACCTTCTCAGCTCGGGGGACCCCCTGCTTCTAGAGATACACCGCAGCGGTGCCGTTACCTTCTCAGCTCCGGGGACCCCCTGCTTCTAGAGATACACCGCAGCGGTGCCGTTACCTTCTCAGCTCCGGGACCCCCTGCTGCTAGAGATACACCGCAGCGGTGCCGTTACCTTCTCAGCTCCAGGACCCCTTGCTTCTAGAGATACACCGCAGCGGTGCCGTTACCTTCTCAGCTCTGGGGACCCCCTGCTTCTAGAGATACACCGCAGCGGTGCCGTTACCTTCTCAGCTCTGGGACCCCCTGCTTCTAGAGATACACCGCAGCGGTGCCGTTACCTTCTCAGCGTTGGGACCCCCTGCTTCTAGAGATACACCGCAGCGGTGCCGTTATCTTCCCAGCTCCGGGGACCCCCTGCTTCTAGAGATACACCGCAGCGGTGCCGTTATCTTCCCAGCTCCGGGGACCCCCTGCTTCTAGAGATACACCACAGTGGTGCCGTTACCTTCTCAGCTCCGGGACCCCCTGCTTCTAGAGATACACCGCAGCGGTGCCGTTACCTTCTCAGCTCCGGGACCCCCTGCTTCTAGAGATACACCGCAGCGGTGCCGTTACCTTCTCAGCTCCGGGACCCCCTGCTTCTAGAGATACACCGCAGCGGTGCCGTTACCTTCTCAGCTCCGGGACCCCCTGCTTCTAGAGATACACCGCAGCGGTGCCGTTATCCTCTCAGCGCCGGGGACCCCCTGCTTCTAGAGATACACCGCAGCGGTGCCGTTATCTTCCCAACTCCGGGGACCCCCTGCTTCTAGAGATACACAGCAGCGGTGCCGTTACCTTCTCAGCTCCGGGACCCCCTGCTTCTAGAGATACACCGCAGCGGTGCCATTACCTTCTCAGCTCCGGGGACCCCCTGCTTCTAGAGATACACCGCAGCGGTGCCGTTACCTTCTCAGCGCCGGGGACCCCCTGCTTCTAGAGATACACCGCAGCGGTGCCGTTACCTTCTCAGCTCCGGGGACCCCCTGCTTCTAGAGATACACCGCAGCGGTGCCGTTACCTTCTCAGCTCCGGGACCCCCTGCTGCTAGAGATACACCGCAGCAGTGCCGTTACCTTCTCAGCGCCGGGGACCCCCTGCTGCTAGAGATACACCGCAGCGGTGCCGGTATCTTCTCAGCTCTGGGGACCCCCTGCTTCTAGAGATACACCGCAGCGGTGCCGTTATCTTCCCAGCTCCGGGGACCCCCTGCTTCTAGAGATACACCGCAGCGGTGCCGTTACCTTCTCAGCTCCGGGGACCCCCTGCTTCTAGAGATACACCGCAGCGGTGCCGTTACCTTCTCAGCTCCGGGACCTCCTGCTTCTAGAGATACACCGCAGCGGTGCCGTTACCTTCTCAGCTCGGGGACCCCCTGCTTCTAGAGATACACCGCAGCGGTGCCGTTATCTTTTCAGCGCCGGGGACCCCCTGCTTCTAGAGATACACCGCAGCGGTGCCGTTACCTTCTCAGCTCCGGGACCCCCTGCTGCTAGAGATACACCGCAGCGGTGCCGTTATCTTCTCAGCTCCGGAGACCCCCTGCTTCTAGAGATACACCGCAGCGGTGCCGTTACCTTCTCAGCTCCGGGACCCCCTGCTTCTAGAGATACACCGCAGCGGTGCCGTTACCTTCTCAGCTCCGGGGACCCCCTGCTAGAGATACACCGCAGCGGTGCCGTTACCTTCTCAGCGCCGGGGACCCCCTGCTTCTAGAGATACACCGCAGCGGTGCCGTTATCTTTTCAGCGCCGGGGACCCCCTGCTTCTAGAGATACACCGCAGCGGTGCCGTTACCTTCTCAGCTCCGGGACCCCCTGCTTCTAGAGATACACCGCAGCGGTGCCGTTATCTTCTCAGCTCCGGGGACCCCCTGCTTCTAGAGATACTGCAGCGGTGCCGTTATCTCTGTGGAGTTTGAACGTCCAGGTCACGTGGGCCAATAGGAAGCCGCAAGGGATGACTTCATGGCTTCCTGTTGAAGCGCATGACGCGGGGCATTTAAATGCCACCATTTTGCTAGGCACACAGTTCCCTGGCTGCAGAGATACTGGCATCCCCTATGGAGGTATCTCTGGAAGAATGGGGTGCCCAGAGCTAAAATGTAATGGGGTTCCATCCCGGAGATCCTAGAACGACAACAAAGATGTAGCACAAGGTGTTATTGGAGATATGTATTAAATGTTTCAAACTGGAGCATTGCTGCAAAACCAGTGCAAATTGCATCATTGTAACAGTGTGTAGCTGTGTCAATGTATCAAGAAATTTTGCCTTGTGTTGCCCCAGTGTACTCCATTTGCGCCTTGAGCATTTTGGCGAGTGGTTATAGGGGGAGTTAGGGATGCAGAGAGAGAGCACAATATTATAATGAGATGTATCAAAAGTCGCTCCTATACAGTAACTGGTGCAGTTTCCCTCTCTTCGCATCGAATTAACCCGCCTGGTTTAGGTGACAGATCTAAAGAGATCTGCCCCAAATATAAGAACAAGATTTATACATACTGGGTGTCAGTGGCGCAAATTGATGCATTTCCAAATATTTGCAACAAATTGCGCCATATGTGAATGGACCTTAATATTTAGGGAATAAATATGAAGACGCCAACTCCAAACATTAAAGCTGCAGCCCAGGCAGTATCCTGCGTGTGTGTTTTTTTTTAATAAATCAGTTCTGTAGTAAAACAAAATACTTTTAGCATTTTCTGTTTAAAAAAAAACAACTTTGATAAACTAATTTTCTTGTATTCCATTTTTAAAAGCATGTTTGTTCCTATAGCAACCATTTACATTCCCCATATTTAAAGATGTCACCAAACTTTGCCGATCAATAGACGGAGAACGAATTGACCGCCAGCTATGCAGTTCTTTAGGCAAGTAGAGATTGCCCACATGAAACTGTTAAAATTAAAAAAAACCTTTAAAAAAAAACCGGGAGCTTGAACTGCAGCTTTAAGCAGAAGTACAAGTAAATATCTAAGGGCCCGATGCACAGAGTAACTGACTTCCTGTAACACTTTATCCCTTAACGGTATCTTAAAGCCCAGTAGCGTAACGTTATGTTTTTGCCCAGAAAGAGCATTGCCTTAACTATAATGGCTGCTAGTGATAATGTGACGCAAGAGAGGTGTTCCCCATAACATTAGGAAAGTTGACTTTAACACACAGTACAGTGGCGGCCAGCTTTAATCTAAAGCGGCTGCCTCCGCGGGTATTTTTAACCCGCGGGCGGGGTGCGGCTATTTTTGGCCAGTTTTCCCGCGCCTCGGGCGCTTTCAATGATAAGCGCCATTAGCGGAGAAAAGCCCCGCGGTTATCCCGCATTTAACCCGGCAAGCTTTAGAATAATGCTGGCCGGGACAGTAGATTACTGCCCGCGAGGCTGTACGGTGTGTTCTTGGAGAGTGCTTGTGTTGAGACAATCTTTTAGAAGAGTCATCTCTAAGCGAGCAGGAATAGCTATTTCACAGTGTATAAAAGTTGATCCATGATTTGCTTTTCACCTTTGAACTTGATTATAACTCACAATGCACAGTTTAAATAAAGGCATTTCCCAAATTATGGGCCTCATGCAGAGAGCATAGAATTTTAAAATTGGCGAATTTCATAAAAAGTAGCTTTTTTGGAGAGTTTTATTCTCCATATGCAGAAAAGTGCGAATTCTGCTATGTTTAACATGGATGCGTGTGGCGAGTTTAAATTGGCGAGATGCGCACTTCAGAAACGTGTAAAAACAAATTCGCGCCTTTTTTTCCCCTTTACTATAGGCGGCGAGCGCCATCTTGCCATCTTTTCCTGGCGCGGCAAAAATGCGAGAATCGCGCCATTTTCTTGGCGCGAACAGCCGCTACATGCCGTTCGCACCTCTCTGCATTCGGAGAGTTTTAAAAATGGCGAGATGGAGGTTCTCGCCAGCCGCGAGGCGAGTTTTAGCAATAGAAAAAACAAAATGGCGCGTTTTTCGTAACTCGCCATTTTCTGCCGGTTTCTGCGCGAAATTGTACAAAAAATGGCGAATTTCGAAATAACGATGCTTTCTGCATGAGGCCCTAAGAGTCTGGTAAGCATGTCATTCTTTTTTTTACTTTGTAAAGAAATGGCGTGACCCAGTCATCTATATAATGATCCATGGTTCACCTTCCATAATGTGTGGGAAGTGTCATTATTCTTCTCTGTAGCTATTTCAGGGCTGACCATTTATGGCAACTAATGTATGTAAAAAAACTACAGTATGTGACCTCAAATGAATTGTCCAAGTCTGTTTGAGATACCAGCGTTGTCGGATATCCCTTCATGGCCTGTGTTATGCCCCTGTGGTGTGTAAATGGATCTAACTCACATATGGTTTGGTTATATATTGAAAAAGGTTATTTTTGTGGTGAGCAGAGCTGAGGAAAGAGTTTGTGACACCTTATACTTAATCATGGTCAATGGTATTCTATCTGTTTGGTTTATTCTTACATTGGATCTGCAATAAGTGACAGCATGTGATCACCACGTGTATTCTTCTTCTTTATATCTGGCTTATGTTATACTGTTTTGTGGTCTTCGCTTGTAGTTGCTCCTGTACAAAGTTTTGGGGCCAAGTTGTTCTAATGAACATTTTACGGCTGTTTGACGAATGGAAACACATAAGAACCCTGTGTTATTATAGCACAGTATAGTGGTGAGTCCTGGGAACCAGCAGGGGAAACGCTTCTCAAAGGAAGATAGCAGAATAAAAATAGCACTCGTCTAATTATTTCCCCATTAAAAAAAGCAAATGCTTTAAAAATGTATAAACATTGTTAATTTGACATAGGGATTATTGTTCATTTGAGATTCTTCGAAGGCTGATTTAAAACATTATCTTCTCCTAAAAATGAACTCATTGCAAAATGTAAGAATATTAGGCATCTCTAATTATTTGTTTGCTTCCTTCTCGACTTCATCTTTAAAAAGCTCAAATGCATGTGTTAAATTAATCATATTTTTATTTTAGGATTTTGTTTATTCATATTTTTGTTTTGTCATTTTGTTTAATCATATTTTCAGGGGTGTGTTGTGTTTTTGAAATATTTATTGGGATAAATATAAATATTATTTATCCAGTTCAGTGGTTCCGATGATAAGATCCAGAAATACAGTCTTTGTAAGCGATCTTAAACATGTCCAAAGTTGTAATTTATTCTGTGCATGGCCAGTCCATTCAGTACCGAGTGCAATGAAAGCCCATCCAGTACCGAGCACAATGCAAGCCCATTCAGTACCGAGCGCAATGAAAGTCCATTCAGTACCGAGCGCAATGAAAGTCCATCCAGTACGGAGCGCAATGAAAGCAGATTCAGTACCGAGCGCAATGAAAGCCCGTCCAGTACCGAGCGCAATGAAAGCCCATTCAGTACCGAGCACTATGAAAGCCCATTCAGTACAGAGCGCTATGAAAGCCCATTCAGTACCGAGCGCAATGAAAGCCCGTCAGTACCGAGCGATCTGAAAGCCCATCCTGTACCAAGCGCTATGAAAGTCCATTCAGTACCGAGCGCTCTGAAAGCCCATTCAGTACCAAGTACAATGAAAGCCCGTCCAGTACCGAGCACAATAAAAGCCCATTCAGTACCAAGCGCAATTTATTTATTTTTTTTAAAAAAAATTTAAACTTAATTTTTATTAAAAAATTTTAGGGAGAGGGGAGGAATGAAGAAAATAAAAAATGGGGGGGGGGGGGAGGGAAGGGTACAGAAAATAGAGATGGGAGAAAGTTCACATTCATTTACAATTTTACCTAACAAGATTTCTTAAAATATTCTATCACACAGTTAATATAAATATCATTTCCCCCCCCCCCTTTTTTTTTGTTACAACAAAATTAAGTGGGTATTAATCCAAGGTAACCACACCTTCTGAAAATCTGTGTAGGTGTCGTTATTAAGACTAACCATTTTTTCCATGTAGCAAATCTGCCAGACTTTATTTTTAACTTTGGAAATTGAGGGAATAAATTGTTTGTTTCCATACTGCCGCTAATTCGCGTCTTGCGGCTGAAGATATGTGGCACAGTAATTTATTTTCATGTCTCGTGAGGGGGTAATATGGTTTGTTTAAAAGAAATAACCAGGGATCCATTGGTAGGTCCAAACCGAAAAACCTTTGTGACCACATTTTGATTTCCAGCCAATAAGCTGCTATGAATGGGCACCCCCACCACATATGTATAAATGTGGCTTGTGCTCCACATCCTTTCGGGCATGTAGTTGGGTACTCTGGGATGAATTTAGCTAGTCTCATGGGGTTAAGTACCACCTCATCATAACTTTATAGGCATTTTCTCTGATTGTGATACACATTGATAATGTGGCACCTTTTTGAAAAATATCATTCCAGTCTTCCATGTCTAATACCTCCCCCAGGTCATCCTCCCATTGTTGCATATATTTCAGTTTTTGATTCATTTGTGGAGGGGGGCTAACAACGTATCCATACAATTTAGATATCAGTCCAGGTGTGTTACTATCTGCTAGACAAAGTGACTCAAAACTAGTTAGCAATTCGGGGGGTCGGATTTTGTTATAAAAGGCTTTCAATTGAAGGTATTGGAGGAACTGATTGTTTGGGATAGCCTTTTCTTTGTGGAAATATTCAAATGTTCTGGGAAATCCCTCTGAACGTACATCTTTTAATCTTGTGATACCTGCTATTTTCCAGTCTATAAACCTATTACGGCCTATTCCTGGACCAAATTCTGGGTTATCATATAGTGGTGTCATAAGTGTATTCCGTGTTGTAAGGAAGTGTCGATTTGCAACTGAGTTCCATAATTTGAGTGAGTGGGCTATAATTTGGCTGGATTTGAGTATTTCGGGACTCTTTCTCACTGGGGACCAAAGAATATTACTTAATTCGACTGGGGCAACTAAATCCGTTTCCAATGATACCCAGCGCCTGTGGACTGGATTAGAGTGCCATAGTATTAGTTGGCTTGTTTGGGCTGCTTTGTAATAGGACATAAGGCATGGTAATCCCCGCCCTCCTGTCTTGTTTGGTATATTTAAGATTTTCTTACCAATTCTTGGTGTTTTATTTTTCCATTTAAATTTGTTTATTATAGACTGTAGAGTTTTAATTTCTTCCAATACCAATGGGATGGGTAGAGTTTGGAAAAGATACAGGAGACGGGGCAATATGTTCATTTTTATACTGTGTATTCTGCCTATCCATGATATAGCGGGGCCGGACCACATCCCAATATCAGACTTAAGAGCTCTTAGGACCTTTGGGTAATTCTCCCTATACAGAGAACTATAGTTTTTTGTGATAAATATCCCTAGGTATTTGATTGTATTCGGTTGCCATTTAAAATCAAAGTTTAAAGCAATCAATTTAATTTGATCTTTAGGCAGATTTATATTTAGTGCCTCAGATTTGTTTTTGCACGTGTTAAATTAATAGGAGTATCCCGCCTAAATCTAAAGGTGGACGAGCTATTAATATTGTAGTTTTGTTTTTAACTTCTGTGGTGTCAATGGTAACCTCAGTTTGCCATCTTAGTCCATTCCTGTTACCCTTTTTTTGGGGCTTGGTATTTCTGGAATAGAAAACGACATGAAGGTTTATAATGCAGAGCTCAGGGCCAGCCGTGGTGCCACAAATTACATACACAAACATCTATTTTTGAGTAAACCATAAAAAATGGCTCTTTTTAAATGAAATATTTAAATAAGCCAATTACAGTATATACAAAATATATATGTATATAGCTGCAGCAGCCGTTATTCAAACACTTCACGCGTTGTGTACATCGGAATACACATGTCATGGCGCTGGATGTCTTCCAACCGTACCGCCTTAAGACGTGAGTGCGGCGAGTGCAGAAAATTGCATTTTAGAGGTCAGGTTTTAAACACCTTAAATTGACACAGTAGCGCAGTAGCACAGTGACACAGTAGCACGGTAGCACGGTAGCACAGTGACACAGTAGCACAGTAGCACAGTGACACAGTAGCACAGTAGCACAGTAGCACAGTGACACAGTAGCACAGTAGCACAGTGACACAGTAGCACAGTAGCACAGTGACACAGTAGCACTGTAGCACAGTGACACAGTAGCACAGTAGCACAGTGACACAGTAGCACGGTAGCACAGTGACACAGTAGCACAGTGACACAGTAGCGCAGTGACACAGTAGCACAGTGACATAGTAGCACAGTGACACAGTGACACAGTAGCACAGTACAGCAGCACAGTGACACAGTAGCACAGTACTGTACACATTACAATTCATTCTTTTCATTGCACCCAAAGAAACAGAATCCATGAAATTCAACAAAGCAATCACGATAAGCGCGGGTGCCTGGGGCGATTGGCTGCGTTCATGCCGCGTGGAGTACAGCAGAGCACACGAAATCGGCGCCGTGATTTGTTTGAATAATGGCCGCTGCCGCTGTATACCAAGTCCGGCAACTTGGTGGGGAGTCTGCGAATGCTGCCATGTGGCCTATGGAAATAGCCACCAAAAGAGTTCTTCCTGCCTGTTCAGGTTAATATAGGAGGTCAGATACACAGTAGCTGTTATAACTTGACGCTTGTTTATCCGTCTGCTCTTGGAGAAGTGAAGTCACACTCTGTATTACTGTACTTAATATTGGAAGTACAGTATGTTCTTGTTTGCAGGTTCAGTTGTAGACACGACATTCAGCTTCCAAGTAACGTTTTCTGCAACACCAAAAAAAAACCCAATATGGCTGAAATGACGCCTACAAAAACATACACGATTCTTTTTGGAATGTGGCTGGGAAAACTCTTTTTCAGAAATGAGCAGTTCTAATCAGTATAGTTTTACTATAGCACATACAGTAGGGAAATAACGTTGCTCTTCTATTTAACAGTACAAGGTTTTCTCATCTGGTTCTAGTTTTTTTTTACCTAAAAAATCTTTTCGTATACTTTAATATCCTACCAGACGTCTCCTGTTTGCTCCATTAAATGTTGCCCAATTTCAATTTTGTTTTGAACAAAACTAAATATTTAAGAATACGTTTAAACAGCGGTGACATTTTGAATGGATGATATCCGGGGCTGTGCATGTCTGTGTGTGCTTGTTTGGCTTTACCTCTAACGTTGTTTGGGAAGGAGGCTAACCCCCTCCACCACTGGAGGAGTTAAGGATGCAGAGCTACACAGACCAAAGTGAACATATTGCGGCGATCTTTGACCCTTTGAGTGCCTCTGGGAGATAGTGGTCACGTGGCTGCAGCGGCCATTTTGGTGGTTAGATCACGTCCTGCGCTTCATGGGAAGCTCAGCTGAAAACCCCCCCAGATCCTTTGAGTCACCGCGTCATGGGGCCCCCGGAGTGCCTGTCGACCGGCACAAAGTGACTGCGTCTTGGGGCACTCAAACGGTTACGTGGCCAGATGTTGCCGTTAATGCCCTTTGCACCTGAGGTGTTGCAAACCCCTCTGGCAATGAAGGGATTGGAGAGAAGAAATCAGACATGCGTTAACCTTTAGAGTGCCGGGACCCCTGGACTTCCTGGCTCCAGAAGCGATCACATGACACGACCAGGCCCCAGATTCCGGGAGGGAAGGGGCATTCACCTCTGTTTCAATTGGGCAGTCCGCTCCATCAGCCCCATGAGAACAAGCGAGCATCCGTAGCAGGGGTTCTTCACCTGTGGGCCATGGACCCCCTGGGGATCCGTGGAGCAGGACCAGGGAGCGCGGGAAAAGGAAACAAATACAATACATTTTTAGAACTGCCTAAAACGGAACCAGAACAACTAAAAAAAAATGAAACTCTGACGATTTTTAAGTTATGCAAACCACTATTAGTGTGTGTAGATGGAGAGCTGCAGTGAGTGTGAGAGTGTGTGTAGATGGAGAGCTGCAGTGAGTGTGAGAGTGTGAGTAGATGGAAAGCTGCAGTGAGTATGTGAGAGTGTATAGATGGAGAGCTGCAGTGAGTGTGAGAGTGTGAGTAGATGGAGAGCTGCAGTGAGTGTGAGTGTGTGTAGATGGAGAGCTGTAGTGCGTATGAGTGTTTAGATGGAGAGCTGCAGTGAGTGTGTGTGTGTGTGTTGATGGTGAGTTGCAGTGAGTATGAGTGTGTGTAGATGGAGAGCTGTAGTGAGTATAAGTGTGTGTAGATGGAGAGCTGCAGTGAGTGTGAGTGTGTGTAGATGGAGAGCTGTAGTGCGTATGAGTGTTTAGATGGAGAGCTGCAGTGAGTGTGTGTGTGTTGATGGTGAGTTGCAGTGAGTATGAGTGTGTGTAGATGGAGAGCTGTAGTGAGTATGAGTGTGTGTAGGTGGAGAGCTGCAGTGAGTGGGTGTGTGTTGATGGTGAGTTGTAGTGAGTATGAGTGTGTGTAGATGGAGAGATGCAGTGAGTATGAGTGTGTGTAGATGGAGAGCTGCAGTGAGTGTGAGTGTGTGTAGATGGAGAGCTGCAGTGAGTAGGTGTGTGTTGATGGTGAGTTGCAGTGAGTAGGAGAGTGTGTGTAGATGGAGAGCTGTATTGAGTATGAGAGTGTGTAGATGGAGAGCTGCAGTGAGTGTGAGTGTGTGTAGATGGAGAGCT